>NW_026057577.1:112127705-112270452 GCF_023721935.1 Panthera uncia
CCCAACTCTTCGACCAGACTAGAGGTTCCCTAGAGAGAGAGGGGTCATGACGTCTTCATCTCTGCATCCCTCACTGCACTTAACGTAGTACCTGGGGCACAGTAAGGCTCAAGGAGTACATAAAAGAATACTTCAATAAGATTTTGTCTGGCTGACAGAAGATCTAGTTCTTAAATTCAGAAACTGAACTTTCTAGGAAACATTAGTCAGCTGGTCACATTCCTTTTCCTAAATTTGAGTTTCTGTAAAAGCCCCTTTCAACCACAGTGTGAAGATACCCGAATTTCTGTAAAGGAACAAAATGAGAATTGAGTAATCAGTCATTGGTTAGTAAACGATTCCAAGTCTAAAGAACCGAGCTTTCCACACAGAAGTGTGTATATATTCCCGGTTCCGTGTTAAATGTATACTGAGCACTCAAACACATTAAGGTGTAGGGTACCCAAGGGAAATTAGTGGACAATTTGTAAAAACCTCATCCTTTCTCATAGTGGTAAGCATGTGGTTCTGAGAAACAGAAGGGAAGGAGAGACAAGGAAGAAGAGTGAACTGAAGGTTAAGACAATTATAGTTTCTTGGTGAGGAAAAAGGGTAGAAGGCTGTTGACTAAGATACAAAGGGAGGCAGGGATTGTAAGAACACACTTCAGGACTCCCTCAAGCACCAAGCTAGCCACCAACATTCACTAAGCACACCTGGACAGACTGTCAACTGGGGAGTGGTTGTCTCCTCACTGCTCTGGATGCCTCGGGGGTCATCCCCCATGTGAGGCCCAGGCCTCTCACTAATCCCTGGTACCCTGGTGCCACAAAGCCTCTACTGTGGAAGTAATCCTCACGTCTTTTCTTCCCTGAGCCTTGATTCCAGAATATTTTTGTTGTGCTACACCTGCCCTCGAGAGCACCACCCAGATTCCCCTCCCCCTTGGGCTACTGCCCTTCTCGCCTCCTGTCACATTCCATAAGGATACGTTAACTGCACCACAAGTTGTGGTAAGGACACATTATACAAAGGTCAAGTGTGTCTGTCAATTCTCATGATGACTCCCACTAACAGGTCCCGGCAAGACAACATCTCTCACCTGACAATTCCCTGGACTGCACGGACTCTCCAGATTTTTCTTCACGCTCAGAGTAACGCCGAGCACCATTCTTAGGAATCCAGACTTCTTGAAGTTCTAGACTGTCTTCCTCATCATCACTCTCTGAATCATGAACAGTAATTGGGGTTGGTTTTACGACACGCTGAAGACCACTGGGTCCTAAAACAAAAAAGCACAGGCCGAACAGTTACTTTTTGCCAAGAAGAAAGGCTGTCACTTTAAGTACTGTTTCCAGGGATCTGGACTCATGGAGATGCTATGGCTCTAAGTAGCCTCTCTTACCACTCACATTAACGGAATATACGCTTGGATAAGATACTGGGAAGCACTTTAAAATTTAAAGCATTATGAAAACCTTGAGTATAATTAATACGCCAACCAACAGTATGCAATTCTAAAGGCAGATCAAGACAGAAGATCGTACAGCAGCCCCCTTCAGGACCTTCACTATTTGAAAAAGTCACATAAGTCATCCTAAAAATAATCCTATTGAAAAAATAGGCTATTCTCCCAATTTTGCAAATGTATGAATGAAGACAAAGGAAATGAGGCCGAACCTCAGACACCTACAGGACTGGTGAGAAGTCTCTGCCTTCTTTAACTGAGCATCACACTATCTCACTGGAGACATCAGGTATGTTCTTGAAAGGCTCGATGCATGTTACGGTTGGGTTATTTGAGTATCTGCATTTATGTAAAAAATGTTTTCTCTGTTTGGTAGTATACCTTAAAAAAGTTTAGTTCTTATGACCCAATTCTCTCTGAAAAATGACTTAAGTTCACTCCACCGATAAAATGTAAGCTCCAAGGAACCTTGCCTGTCTTGTTCCTGTCACACTGTACAATGCCTGGCCCAGAGTAATAGTCAGTTAATATTTGTTGAATAAGTGACTGCATCTGTAAGACACTTAAAACAAGGACAGTTAAAATATTTTCAATTCAAAGACAAGGTGGCATTCCAACAGACCAGGAGTGCGAAAATTTGAGCTGTAATTTCAGTTCTGTCCCCTGATGACCGGGGGAGTGGTCTTAAATTATGCAAATTCATTCTGAAACACTATTGGTTTCTCCACCTGTAAAATGCAGGGTTGTATAAGGTCATCTTCCGGGGCCTTATGACTCTATGGCCTGCCATAAGTCACCCAACGGCAAATGGAGACTAGATCTTGCTCTGTTAACTAAACTGGGTCAACCTCTCCACTCCTGCTCCTCCCCACCAAAAGGAAGGGAGAGAGAGGACAAGCAAAATACTTAATCAGGTCATTTATTTTCTCCATCACAATTTGAGGGCTGTCTTTCTACATAAACACGCATGTGTGAACACCAACATACAAAGAGGAGTTGTTACCACAGTTACACAAAATAACTAACCAGACCTTAGTAAGACACATAAATGTGCAGCAAGACCACCACTCTAACACAGGCAGGCCTCAATAATAAATAGCATACAACACATCGCTAGCTACAATATTGAAAAACAAATCACGCTGAGTGCTTTACTTTCATTAGAGTCAGGCCTGCGTTTTCATAACCATGGATGTGGGAGTCACAGGATTACCTGCTTGCTCCTCGTCAACATCCACAGGGATGACCGCCTGACTGCGAGCTGCTGTCTCCCGTCCGCTCGCAGCCACCACCTCTCCGTCTTCTGGCACCATGTCTTCCATCTCATTCAATGCTTTAACAAAAATAAACACAAAGTGAAACGGGAGAGGTCTACAAAAACCACCACAGCAGGCAAGTCTGGGGCACCCCAGAGAAACGAACGGCCCTGTGATTATTAGGCCCACTCGGGAAGGACAGCCTGTAACTGGGCTTCATGAGACCGACGTGAACAAGGAGCACTCAGTTATTCCATGGGACAGGAAATCACGATGGGAAAGGAGCACGTGGGGGAGCAAGTCCATCACTGGAGGACGAGAGCAGGGAGAACGGCACACACCCGGCAGAAGAAAAGCACCATGTTCATTCCTGAAGAGGTTGACAGGAATGGCTCTATGAGGCAGCTGTGTGCCAGCTACCGAAAGCCTTATGATCATTTTATAAGCGATGATAGTACCTGCCAGCTGAAACCACGACGTATTGGGCAAGCACGCTCAAACTGTACGTGTCCTCTCCTACTCTCTGAAGGCTGCGGTATCATTTTTGGCTAACACGTGACAAGGATTACCAACAAATAAACTAAGTGCACTTTGCAATTTTAGTACCACTCAGGTGTTTGGCATCAAAGAATTCGTGGCAGTTACTAATGCCTAACAGTGAATGAGAACGTGTGATTTTATTTACATTTTCCCCTAAGACGAGCGCAGTTTCAGACCGATAACCTCAATCAGTTTATCCTCTTAAGATAAAATGGTCACTTTTCCAAGAGGACCCTAAATAAAAGAATTCCTGGCTTTGCCAGCTTTTTACAAGGTTAAATTCAAATCCCTCAAGTCAGTATTCAAGGCCGTCCATCTAGTGCCCTCTTACAGCCTAAGCCTGTATGCCTGATCTCAGATTGAGTCAGGATAACAGCAGTACCATCCTTCACATTACAGCTCGGCCACGACACAGAGGGCAGCAGAGACTGTGTCCACCCTGTTCGTCACTGTATCCTCAGTACCTAGGGCTGCTCAATGACTATGGCTGGCAAATCAATCAACCAGCCAACCATCTGGGTGAAATGAACAAACCAACAAAGAGAAAACAAGATCCTGTTCCTGAAAGAACTAAACAATCTACTCAGGTAGACAAGACAAACTCATACAGTTAACAAACAAGGCAAAATAGGATTATGACAGAAGACACCATTCAGCTAGATGTCTCTGGAATATACAACAGTGAAATCTGAGATTTTATGGGGACAGTGGGATTTGCTTTGGTCTCTAATATACACTAAAACACATTCCCCCCGCTATGTTCGGTCCCCCATCTCCAATTCCTGCCCAGCTCTAGCCCTCAATATTCTACATTTCATTTAGTGCCCAAAGGTGGGCTGACCTTGCATACAAACCTGTCATGATAAAAGACTAATCAATTTTCTTCATTTAATTCTTATGAGCAATTATGAACAGCAGTTGGTAATCAACGTGTCCATACTCTAACCTTACTTATTTCTTAAAGCAATCTTGTAAGGGCACTATTATTAGTCTCCTGTATGTAGTTAAGGAAAAGGTTAGTAATCTGCTAGGATTTGAACTGAGGTGTTTCCTGAACCTACAATATACGGACAGTGAGTAAATGGAGAATTTATAGTCCCTGCTCTCAAAGAGAATGCACACATTCTAACAGAGATGTCAGAAATGCAGAATAAGGTCAGAAGAGACTTGCTAAGTGCTAAAAAAGTCCAACTGCAAGGGGAATAATGACAAAAAAAGGAACAACTCGTTTTCCTGGTGGGCAGGGAAGTTTTCACTGATATGAAGTGATACTTCCTATACACCAGGATGCAGGTTACATTTTCCTGGAGAGTAAGTATCCCAGTGATAAAAAAGAAAAAGTGTTTGTGTTGAGATGAGGGTGTAAGAGCAAACAAGGCTAAACAGGTAGCCTGGACCCCAAATTGTGAAAAGCTTAGAAAGCCTCGCTGAAAAGCTTACAATTATGTCTCCCAGACAGAGGTGAACCATCAGAGCAGAAGTACATTCCTATGTCCATGTGATAAGGTTTTCCAAAGCTGCTGAGCAACAGCTTTTTAGGTGTTTAATATCATATCCAAAAGTTACTTTATACTTAATTTCTTTCATGACCTTCATTCATTCGAGTATTTATTAAGCACCTACCACAACATGCTACTGTTCCCAGGTGCGAAGAAACAGTGATTATATTCAAGATCTCTATTCTCATGGAGGTTACTCCAATTGGGGAAAGGAAGAACTATTAATAAACAATAATAAAGAGATCTGATAGTAATATTTAATGTAACAAAAGAGAATAAATTGGTGGCTACTTAAGGTGGAAAGTTGGTCAGTAGGTACAAACTCCTGACGGCAAGTCATGAGGATGTGACCGACGTACAGCATGGTGGCTACAGCTAATACTGTACTGCATATGTCAAAGTCACTGACAGAGTAGATCCTAGCATTTCTTGTCACAAGAAAAAAGGCTGTAACGATGTATGGTGGCAGATGTCTACTAGACTTATTGTGGTGATCATTTCACAACATTATTTGTAAGTATCATCATGTGGTACACCTGAAGCTAGCATGCCAAGTATAACTTAATTGATAAAAAGGTGGTAGGGAAAGATATCTCTGAGATTAACATTTAAACTAAGACCTAATACCAAGAAGGAACCAGCCATGCAAAGATGGAGGGAGGGCCATCCTGAGAGGCAGCAGTCAGTGTAACAGGAGGTGCGAGCCTGGCTCACAACAAGTGTGGTGGGTGAGGTGGGGAGCAGCACGAGGCACGAGGTGAGGACAGGCCAGATCACGTAGGGTTTTATGGCCCAAATCAAGAAACTGGATTTTTTTCCTAAGGCAATAGGAAGCTACTAGAAAGTCTGAAGAAAGGGAGCCATGTCGCCTGGTATATGGGTTTTTTTTTTTTTACATTTATTTATTTTTGATAGAGAGAGACAGAGCACAAGTGGGGGAGGGGAAGAGAGAGAAGGACACAGAATCCAAAGCAGGCTCTGGGCTCCGAGCTGTCAGCAGAGCCCGACGCGGGACTCAACTCACAAACCGTGAGATCATGACCTGAGCCCAAGTCAAAGTCGTACGCTTAACCGAATGAGCCACCGAGGCGCCCTGTCTGGTGTATGTTCTAACAAGATTGCCCTTGCTGCTCCAAGACTTAATTTTAGCTGATCAAGAGAGAAAGCAGGGAGACCAGTCTGAGAGGTATTAAAGCCTGATGTGGCACAGTGGTGGTACAATGGGCAAGGAGAATGGAGAACAAATGGGGAGATGTTTAGAAGACAGTAACAAGTCCTTGTCATAGAGAGCAAGGAGGTGGTGATAAAGAAAAGAGAGGACATGATTCTTGGTTTAGATGCTTTTGTGTCATGATATTTTATCATCAGGGCAGTACATTTTTTTCAGAATGATTTTAACTTACAGAAATTATGTAAGCAATCTTTTAATCAAATATCAATGTTTACCAAACGTTTTGTTCAGCTGAAATGTTATTTCGGTTGTAAAAAATCCTGTTACAAAACATAGTCATAAACCTTAACGGATCTGAGCTGTTTTTACAGATATATAACTGGTCTCTTTTATATAAAACCTGATTAGAAATTTATAACCTTTATTAAATGTTGTGAAAATAAAGGAGAACTCACTGCCTTTTAACAAAATGATTTTATATGTAACCATTTCTAGTATCAGAAATATTTAATGGTTAACAGTTATCTGCCCAAAATATAAAATAAAATGCATTTACTGTGATTTTTTTTTTTTTTTTTAAACATTGTAGCTCATTCTCGGGCTTCAAATATAAGGATTTTCCGAAAATTAATGGTTCTTAAATGGCGGCTCCAGACCAGCAGCATTAGCATCACTCGGGAACTTGTTAGAAATGAAAGTTATCTGGCCCCACCCAGCCCTACTAGCTTGGACCCTCTGAAGGCTAAGCCCAGCAACCTGTGTTCTGACAAGTCTTCCAGGTAATCCTGATGCACTAAGGTTTGAGAACCACTGCCAAAAACAAAGGCTGCAGAACAGTTTCACTTAGATTAATTTAGGTTAATGGAGGGCAGAGGGCAGTGGTGAAGGAAGGGAGCAGGGTACACAATTTTTAAAAGTAGGTAAGTACCTGGGATTTATGTGTTAAATCAAGATAGAAATTTGGTAAAATGATATATAGGCAAAACTATGCTTTGTGGTTATAATTACTTCAAAGGTAATTATATTAAAGCAATTTGGCAACATGTGTTAGCAATTACAGAAGCATGATTTTGACACATGGTAATTTTATGTTAGGCAAATTACTAAAATATGGACACCTACTCCTGTTTTAGAGTGTTGTAAAATGCAGGTAATGAACTTACATTTTCAATTAACATAACTAGCCCATAATAAAGCATTCTAAATCTTAAGAATTTTGGAAGCGCAAATATAAGAATAATATTCTTATCAAATTATAATGTTCTGATAAATCAATACAGTACTCTACAAGCAATAAAATCATTTTCTGAAGCCCTACATCACCTTAATGATAATGTTCACTGAAAAACAGGGTTATAGGAGTTTATAAACAAAGACACTTAACTTATGCAAATTAAATGGCTTTTAAAATTCTACAATGCCCTTCTTTTAAACTCTGCTACTCCATGCAAGCTGATGAAGTTTAAATATCACAAGACAATAAAGAGTGGGGGCCTCTGCTTCATTCTGGGGTTGTTCCAAAAACCAAGTAGTGGCCCATGCATGAAGACTTTTCAAATTGTAAATTGAGTTAAATCAACATGTCAATACCACTTTCAAAACTCAAGTAATTTTTAAGCTACTGTTAAGTTCGCATGTAGAGTAGAAGCATCAATGTCAGTCATTTCAACAAATGCTAAGTCCCACTCCCTGTACTGCTATTTAAATTATTTTTTTCTTCACTTCTTTTTTATTTGAAATCTTTCCACTTTTGTTTTTGATCATAAGTCACATCCCAGCTCCTTATTTCTCACTTAAAAGAATCAAACTGGTAAATAATATAGTAACAAATACAAATAAATATTTTGCCAACTCAGAGAGATGTGTGGAACCCATGTATATGACCATTGGCATTTCTCTACAAGTGCTGCCATCATCTTTGGTGTTCCTGGCCTTCCTCTGGTTGAAACTGTTTGATTCTTCAATCTCGGCATTTCTGTATTCATTGCTTTTGCTTCTTAGCCTTTCATGGCATTTGAAGATAGAGTACCTGACAACACTATACCTCAAAATGCAGTCTGTATGCAAGTGTCTCATCTCCTGAAATCTTAGCTTCAGATGTTAGTAAAGTTCCACTGCTCTCTCATGAACCAAATACAGGGTTCTTGCACACGTTTTGATCTCTGCTGCACCAATATGTGATTTCATAATGGAAGGCATTCTCCATTCTGTACTGAGAAGCCTATGGCCATGTAACTTCCTGGAGACTATCATCTGTCCAGTGCATCCACTCCAACCACAATGAGGTCCCTAGGATTTGGGTAGGTCTGCACTGTGGTTGCTGTAACAGTTTCTCATGGATGGTCTGTGTCCTCTGAAGTCCAGGTCCTCATGGTGCTATGTGATGGTACTTAGGGGCAAAAAGGCAAAGAGACAATACCTAACCTCACTCTCCCTCCTTCAGTCCTAGCACCTGCTGACTCTGCGCTTAATGATAAGTTTTTGTATTTTGGGGGGAGGATGTCAGGGGAGAGATTTAGCCCTAAGTTTAAAATTCCTAAAAGTACGCATGTAGAGATAAAAAGGATAAAGTTGTACATAACTGTAAATTACCTCAAGAAGTAAGAAGATTGAAGCTAGAAATAAAGGTTAGGGATTCGTTAGCATATAGTTGGTACCGAAGCTGGCGGTGAGTGAGCTCATCTAGAGAAAATGTGTAGAGAGAGACAGACAGACAGACAGACAAAGAGTCAAAGTAGAATAGAGAAGGTGCTGCAGGCAAAGGAAACTGAGCAGACACGTCCAGTGAGACACTAGGAAAACCAGGAAGATGGTTTCAGAGCCGCCAAGAGTTATCTCAGGAAGGTAGCAGTGGACAAGAATGACAAATGCTGCTGAGATGTTAAATAAGATGCAAGTGGAGAAATGACC
The DNA here is from genome assembly GCF_023721935.1 of Panthera uncia. NCBI lineage: Eukaryota > Metazoa > Chordata > Mammalia > Carnivora > Felidae > Panthera > Panthera uncia. Next base: position 112,136,529 of record NW_026057577.1, read on the forward strand.
ATCATCTTTCTTAACAGAGCCACTGGTGACTTTACCGAGAGCCAAAATGGAGAGTTCTGCAGAAAACATGTGCAGTGAGAAAGTGAAGACAATGCCTACAGATGACTCTTCAGTCGGGACCCATATTCTTGGAGCAATCCCAAAGGGAAGCGTGCTCAACACATAGTGTGCTTTCATGATGAAAGCACTTACAGAACCTCAGGGCACCCTATTTCTCATTAATTACCGTGTCCAAGAAAATGAGCAAAAGGACAACGCTAACAAGATGGCATGGAGAGATTCTTTTTCCAGTTCTTGAGGGTCAACCGGGAAACTGGAAAACGTGGTAAGAACACAACTTCCCTCCATCCTCACTCACCAACAGAGGGGCAGATGGAGCCTAAGAACACAGGGGCTGGACACAGCAGGTGTTTAGTCAATACTGAAGAGCTGCATGGATAATTACGTAAGTGAATCCAACAGGTCTTTATTAGCTCAGGTACCTAATTTGTTGGGTGGCTGTTGAGACTTAATGATGAAAGGCAAGTGAGAGGTGCCCAACACAATATCTAGCACATGACTGGTATTCATTTTTGTCAGATCTAGGAACACCCAAAAATAGTCTCCACAATGAAATTCAATTTACCTATCTATTGGTCAGGGAGATAGAATGGGATGCTCTTTTGCCCAAATCCTGAAAGTTAAATCTCAGTTAAGCCAGGCCTCTAAGGCTCACTGTACCCAAATTCCACAGCATTGATGTGTCCTTCCCATTCTGTATGTACCCTTACAGATTTTACAGATGAGAGGCATCATGGCTTTAAAACGAATAAGCAGACAGGCACATTTCATCCACCACCCACCCCATCTGCCTCGTCAACCAGGTCCCCACAATGTGTAAAGTGACAAACTGAAACGGGGGAAGAAGGGAACAGAACAGGGTCAGAGAAATATAATCCAAAGTAAAAATCATTTCTGTTTGGAGCTCACAAAAGATCTGGGTTACCGTCGGCTGCAAACTGCTGCTCTCCTGGCTGCAGGTCTGGCCGGAAGTCGTTCTCCTCATCGGAGTCATCTGGATGATGGTGATTGTTATCATGGATGTTGGCATTATTCTGGGCATTATTGTCATTGTCATTGTTGGAGTTCTGGTTGCTAACAAGGGCCGAGGAAACCCCGATTCCTGTGCCTGCACTTAGACCAACTCGAGCACAGCCCTAAGGCAAGACGAAACCACATGCGTGTTCACTGAAGTTAGTACAGAACACTTCATTTTTAACATTCCTTCATCTTTATGTAAGAATATCTACATAGCACGACTTTCACATATGCATAAAGGACCTTATTAAAGGCAAGCAAGACAAAGTGTTATCAGTCTGGATTTATAGGTGATGAAATGCACAGTGGAAAGAGGTCTGTGCTATAGCTGCGACCTGAAACCCCACATTCTAACCACAAATCCTGAGCCTCCCCCCACTATATTGTACTGCTTCCAACAGTGGGAATGTGACCATTAAGAACTGAGGAGAGGGGCTCCTGGGTGGCTCAGTTGGTTAAGCGTCAGACTTCAGCTTAGGTCATGATCTCACGGTTTGTGGGTTCGAGCCCCGTGTCGGGCTCTGTGCTGACAGCTCAGAGCCCGGAGCCTGCTTCGGATTCTGGGTCTCCCTCTCTCTCTGCTCCTCCCCAGTTTGCACTCTGTCTCTCTCAAATAAATAAACATTAAAAAAAAAAATTAAGAACTGAGAAGAGGAAAAAAAAACTGAGGAGAGAGAAGATAATTAGTTGAAACATCAAGTTTTTATTACAGGGTGAATGAAAAGTGTTATTTGTGAAGTAGTTTAAAAATAACATTCTGAACAATTAGACAATCTCAGATTTTTCAGGATATGCACAGGAAAGAGAACAGCAAAGTAAAACATTTCCAAAATAAATCCCTAATCCTTATTTATATCTGAGGTTCCTTTTTTTTTTTTTTTTTTTTTTAATGTTTATTTATTTTGAGAGAGAGCATGAGTACAAGCAGGGGAGAGGCAAAGAGAGAAAAAGAGAGAGAATCTCAAGCAGGTTCCACACTATCAGCACAGAGCCTGACACAACTGGGGGTCAGGGGGAGGCTTGATCTCACAAACCACGAGATCTTGACCTGGGGCCAAAATCAAGAGTCAGGCACCTAACCTACTTGAGCCACCCAGGCACCCCATATATTTGAGGTTCCTAAGCAGAGATTTATTCTCCCAACTAACTGAGTAGTAAATTTGGCTTGGCTCAAATTTCCACCATTGCTTTTACCTTACCTTGTTTGTAGAACTGACGGAGACAGCTTTCCACTTACATTTTCCTTCCCCTTCTCTGGAGACCCCTTACCAGAACAAGGGACCATGTAACATTATAACCTTTATGCCTTCACTGAAGCTAGCAGTAAAAAGTCTAATTATAATGTAAAGGCATATTAGAAAGGAAATCATTTAGGTTTTGTGTTTTTCCTTGAGTACTAAAACAAATAAAAAATCCCACAAATGTGACTTACTTTGGGTGGCTCACGAAACATCTGGTCTAGCGAAATAAACTCCAGGCTGGGCAACAATTCAATAAACTGGCCAAAGGAGTCCAGCTTCAAAGCATGGCACCGCACTAAGTTGATATCAACCAATCGAGTCCATCTTGAGTGGTCTGTTGGAAAAATGGCATGGCCAGAGAATTTAACACTTTCTCCATTTTCTCCACTACAGATGAATTTTGCTATAGGTCACAAATACTTTCCAATCCTTTTTCTTTAAAGAACTTTGCTCTTCTCTCATGATCTCAAAAACTTGTTGACTAACCTATGATGTTTCCTTACCTAATTTCACTATGAGAACTACATGGCTTGGGAACCATTAACTGGAAACCAAGTCAGCCTTGATTTAAAATGTGATCCATTCAACAACCTACAGGCCTCTTCAACAATAGGACACTAGTTAAAGAGATGTTGGTGCATTCATTTAATACAACATTATGCAGCTCTTTTAAAAGAATGAAGGAGAATTGAGTATTGCTATGGAAAGCTCTCCCAGATATTCCGAGTGTGAAAAACAAGCTACAGGAGAGGATACACATAGTAAGGTCCTTTTGTATATATAAATCATTTTGAAATGCAATACATGTATAGGCTGCAATATGCACAAAATAGTCTGTCCAGAAGAATATATAAGAAACCGTTGATGGTGGTTACCTTTGAGAAGAGGAGACTTTTCATTTTGTACCTTTCTGTACTGTTTGATATTGTTTATCAAGTGCATGTATTACTTTTAGTTTTTAAGTGTTAACAGGAGTTCTGAGTGATGGGATTATAGGCCATTTTTTGTTTTCTTCTTTATACTCTTCTGTATTTAAGAAAACAAACAAACCAAAAATCCAATAAATGTTATTTTTTAAAAGTGATCTATGCTTGCTACAACCTAGTTTGTATTTCCCAATAACTTTTTGGTGCAGATGGGCCAGGGACAGGATTTCACTTCCAGCAGGGGAGACATGGCCATTCTAATGAGTCATCTCAGCAGATGCCCCAGAGCCCGAAGAAGATAGGCTGGAGACGGCCCTGCAAGGGGCTGCAGTACCCCTGTGAGGCAGCGCAGACAGTAGAGGAGCTGTTCTGCGGGTGGCAGTGAGGGGGCCTGGTTTGGTGAAAGATGATGTCACAACGAAAGTTCTCTAGCTCTGAATTCACTTAAAGGTTTGCGAATTTAGGTATTCAAGAAGGGCCTTAAAGAAACTCAGGGAGGAAAATGAACCCCCCCAAATAAGGAAACATATCAATCACAAAAGTCACACTTGTACACATAAGGGATCAGGTGGGGAGAGGAAAGCTGAAATAGCCAAGGATTTTAAGGCAACTGAACAGTTCAATACAAGTTAATGTTAAACATGTCACCTAATTAAAGTTTTGTTTTTTTTTTTTAAATACATACCCACTTTGTCCTTTCAGATGATGTGCCATTTGAAGGTAATTCAGAGAAAACAAATATCCCAGGCAAAACTGCTAACATTAATTTTATGTCCCTGACTGAATGAAATATATATAAAATTCAGGGAAGTTGAATCCATAACCTAGACAGTGCCAATTTCTAGGCAGAGAATTTCAGAGTTCGAAGAAGCACTGACAGAATTCCAAGTTTATTATCAAAGGTTCCCAGAACTTGTACGAACGATCCATACAAAATATCTACATTTTTACAATAGGAATGCAATTCGTAACCACACAGAGAAAAAAAGAAAAACATATTACTTTCAATACCAGTCAGACATAGCCTTAGTTAAGCCTACAGTACCTGAGATCCAATTGTATGGGTTATGTAGATGGGGGCAATTATAAATTGCCAGGTATTTGATACAGGAAAAAACTTCATTGACTGCCTTCATCCCTATATCGGTGATGATACCAGGATTTTCTACCACATCGGCCAAACCATACTTTACCAGATCTGCATTCGCCATTCTACCTAGAAAGAGAAATTAAAAAAAAAAGAGAGAGAGACAGAGAGAGAAATTCTTAAATGTCATGGAACGTTGCCAATTCTTTATTTTAACATCTAGTATATCACTCTCCATGACCGTTCTGGGTCATCTATCCATCATGTGTTCAGGTTTGAGTACAATTTTAGGTTAGGTAGTCTGTGCAAATACCATTTATATTGCAAAATAAAAATTTATATTAAAAGCCAAGGGATAGCTAGTAGAAACATATTATTTTCAATTGTTTAGGAAAGGAAAAAAAGCAAAAATTCTTAAAAGTAAAACAACATATTGTATTAGTTCACACTTACAGGGAAGTTTTAGTTTTACCTTTTGAAAAGAAAAGTAAGATCTTTAATTCGTAATTCTCTTTCACAGTAACAGGATCGTGTTTTTGGAGTCGGGTATGGCCACAAAGAAAAAAGTAAACTGGGAAATCAGACTCATTCTTAGCCCCTGTGATATTGCTTAGTAAAGAGGTGCCCATCCCCAGAAAGTGGACTTCTAACTCAAATACACCCACTCCCTCTCCCACTGGGCTTTAGTGCCTCCTGTCATAGGCACAGACTGAGGGCCGGGGAGGTAGGGATTAGTAAAAGAGGATCCTCCTACTAGACTAGACAGCACTGGAAAGCCTACCTCATTATTCGCCTTTTGTCCTCATTTCCCCTAGCTGCCTGCCCCTACTCTCTAAGATGGTCCACTTGACTATAAGCAATTTGAAGGAAAAAGGGAGTGTGACTAGTTTACAGCTATAATTTCTGTGTCCAGCGTAGTGCTGGGATGCAGGCACTCTCATCAATGTCTCTCACAGTCCTTACTGCCATCTGACACAAAACACAAACGAAACTGTTGCTCTGATGAAGCTGCCCCGCATATGGCAGGGACTGACACCTTTAGCCCAGAACACATTTACAACTATTTACTCCAAGCTCTACCAATTTTACTCTCCACACAGGTCACGGTCGCTCTCCTATAGTCCCTGTTTTTGGTATTTTCTGGCATTTCTTGCAGAGTTTACCTTAAGCCATCCTTTACAGTTTGAGTGAGCAATTTTCTTCAGCCTGCTTATGAAAACAGCAGGCTGTTTTCTTGTCCTTTGGACTTGAAACTTGTCTTCTCTCTAATGACTGGGTAAATCTTGAACTGGCTCTGTTCCCTGTCTGCATAAATGCTGCAACCTAACATGATAAACCCACCTGATGTTCACTCCTTGGAGGCCACCTCCTTCTTCTGGCTCTTAGGGTCTCCAGATTATCATACTCCCTCAAACACCCTGATGATATCACCTAGAACTCATTTTTGTTTCCTTTTTCTTTAGCCCACAGGTCAGCTAAAAGTAAAAGCTACCATTCACTAAATGCTTTCTAAATGTCAGAGACTGTAACGATAAAACTGGTTTTATTACTGACTCCTCCAAACCATCTGAGGGAAAAGTGGGAAGTGGTCTTACCTCCGCTGTAACAAATGGGAAAACATGGACTTAAGAAGTCACCTGCCCAAGGTCCCATCAGTTATGAAGCAGGTCTCTCCCCCGCTCTCCAAAGCCCCAGCACCAAAGACTATACTGCTCTGGTTTTTAAAGAGTTTTAGGTGACTTTTCTTATATTCTTAACACATAGCATCTGCTTTTCAGCATATCCATATCCCCAACCTGGCACTATCATTTCTGCCATACATGTATGGGGCACAAAGGTGCTGTTTCCATTTAAGTTTTGCCAAGTCTTTGCAACAAAACAATGATACAAGTTTTACTAGAGGTGATGCCACCTCCACCTTCTGGAAAGATGCTTCAAAATCTAAATCACTGGAAGAGTGAGTTTAAGGGATGAAGTATACATTCCTTCCCAGACAGTCTGTTAGAGGCACCTGTCATCACCGTGAGACAAAGAATCCTAGGCTGTCTCTGGAGGAACGGAGGCAAGTATGTATATGGAGAAATGGGTGAACTGCAGCAAATATGAAGACAAGAATTGCTTACGAAAGGTCAAGACGAGACTTCTATCAAAGGGACTATGAAACAAGTTATACTGCAAAGCACAGTAGTAGTCAAAAGGTAAAGTGTTTTTCTACTGAAGGTGTGTTAAGGGGAAAGAGATACCTACAGGGAAATAGCTGGTTATAAAGATAACTCTTGGGCGCACCTGGGTGGCTCAGTTGGTTAAACTCTCACAGTTTGTGAGTTTGAGCCCTGCATCAGGCTCTGCACTGACAGCGCGGAGTCGGCTTGGGATTCTCTCTCCCTTTCCCTCTGCCCCTCCCCTGCTTGCTCTCTTTCCCTCAAAATAAATAAAAATAAACTTAAAAAAAATAATAAAGACAGCTCTTCAAGACTATCTTTCAGTGGACCTAAATTTGGCCATCTTGAAGATAGTAAATTTGTCAAGTTTTGAGCTTTGGAAAAGAGGAATAAATACAATTATAGAAAGAACACCAATTACCAAGTTAAAAATTGTGTTGGGTCACACATAAGATATTGTAGAAACAACACACAGAATGGAACCAACCTCAATCAAAACTAGAAAAGTCTGAGATCAAATACATTCACTTTATATGAATTTAGCATTTTAAAGCTGTGTTGGTGAAAAGCCAATCTTTTTCAAAGTTATACACATTAAAAAGGATTCCCACGTTAAATTGGCAAGAAGATAAGGATTTGCTTTCTCAATCCTTCATATGTAATAATGAGCACCGCCACAAGGAAAAAGTGAACAAAACATTACTGTGACATCTGTTTGACCTAGATTGTCCTGACTAGAGGAACTGAGCCTTCTTATGTTCTTCTACAACGCAAATTAGAGCCTGAGAAAAAATGCCATCTAGTATGATAGTGAGTAAAAAGACTTGTTATAAATTACATGGGGAAGAAACTAATTCTTGCAAAAATCAAAACATGCTGGTGGTAGAAATGATCTTGCATGTCTGATTAATGTCATGGGGAGAAAAGCTTGAATAATGAATTGACATGCATTCAAACCCAACTGAATGAGTTCCCAGTTGTAAATACATTCCAGAAAATGCTGTGAACAAGCCTTCCAACAGCGAGCATCATCAAATGAATACTGACCATTACGTGCTCACACTATCTGGGAAATCCAGAACCCCCAGCGGGCTTATTATGGAAATGAAGAGCATGGACAGGGAATGGAACCTCATCTGAGAGGACCATCAAAAGCTTCAAGAAGTGTGGCAGATCAAATTCAACAAATGGAACCAAGGATGATGTTCTGTGAAAAAAATGAAGCAGAATGGGAAAGAAACTTGGGCAGTAAAATGGAGACAATATCAAATGTAGGTAAGGACTTTTTTTTTTTTTTTGTATACTGTTAATCATATATTTTCCATAATATGCTAAATCAGAAGCAATATGGGAAAAAAAAAATCACTGACACTTCAAGTTGAAATTACAAGTTTCTTTTTCAAGAAGAGAGAGCACCTAAGATTTTAAGCTAATATTCAAGAAAATATGGCATATCTCAATTCAGGTTTCAGTTTGTCAAGTAAGTTCTCTACAGCAATTCCAGAGAATAAAAACAGTTGATTAAGTCTTACTCTGCAGCAAAAACTCATCTACATATCCCAGATGAAGTGTTTCAAACTGGGGGAACTCCAACTCTGCCATCTTTAGGGCAGAAAAGACGCCATCTTTGGTTAGGGAAGGCTGGATCCGAACTTCATGTAACCTATGAACAAAGAGATAAATATCAGAGTAAAACAAAAACCATCAGAATCAAAGGGTCTTCCTAACATAAGCCTCTGAAAGAAGTTCATCTTATTGGAGTGCCAAAGGCAAACAACTTCCCCCTCCTCTACTAAAAAACATTAGGGATGTTTTGTTTTTTAAGTTTTTAAAATTTATTTTGAGAGAGAGAGAGAGAGAGAGAGAATCCCAAGAAGGCTCCACACTGTTAGTGGGGCTTGATGTCATGAACCACGAGATCGTGACCTGAGCCGAAATCAAAAGTGAGATGCATAACCGACTAAGCCACCCAGGCACGCTGAGATGTTTCCTTCAAAGGAGCATTTTGCAAAGTGTGGGCACATAGGCGGTACACTGAAGTTACATTAGTTAACAATGAATTATACAGTAAGAATCTTATATCCTTTCAAGGTGCTTTCTTTTTCTTTAAAAAAAAAAATTCTCTTTAATGTTTATTTTTCAGACAGAGCACCAGTGGGGGAGGGGCAGAGAGAGCGGGAGACACAGAATCCGAAGCAGGCTCCAGGCTCTGAGCTGTCAGCACAGAGCTCGACGTGGGGCTCAAACCCATGAACAATAAATCAGACACTTAACAATAAGTCAGACACTTAACTGACTGAGCCACCCAGATGCTCCTCAAGGTGCTTTCTTAACCCTGGTTAAGTTAAAAGTCAGAATCTGCATCTGGTGTTATTTCTTTCACATCTTTTTTTATGCTAGCTGTTAAAGTACCATTTTAACAAAGATTATAGTTCTATATTGGGTAACAAAACCTATTTACTTAAAGTTAGAAACCATTTTTATTTATATTCTTAATATACTATTGATAGAGAGCAAGAGTTTTGTTTTTGAATAAATTTAAAAAGTGGTTACCTCAATTTAAATAAAACAAAAGTAGAGGTAGACTTTTGATCTGTAGGAAACAGTTAAATGTGGCATAAACTGATGCAAAGAAAGATATGTTAAAAATATAAAAGTGTTACAAGTTCGGGACTCTTAAAAAGCTGATTTAAAATACTGATTTCTAAATAGCAAATACTGTCACCAACTAACTGAAATCATTCCAAAATCATATAGGTTGAAATACATGGTTCCCAAGAGAGCTGCAGAAACCAGTGCATCAATGCTGACTTCTGTTGGACTCTCAGGCACTTCCAGAATGTTGACTGCTCTTCTGAGGTGAGACCACACCCTTTCAGAGTTTGCTGGATCTGGAGTGCAGCTCAACTGGTCAGCAGTTATATATAACACAAGATTACCAATAAGTGACACCCTGATGCTAATGTAAACAACTCCTTTGTATTTTAAATCGGGACAAGGCATAATCAAACTTCATACATACACTCCCCCAATTTTTGGAAAACCGGAAAAAAAGTAATTCTAAGACAAAAGGCAATGTGAAGAGGAAACATACCTACGAGCAGCAGTGATGATGAGGTAACCAAGATCTACTTCAAGAGCATTTTTGCAAGCTCCCAAAACAATAGTGTGCAAATTTCTAAAACCACCTAGTTAAGGGAGAAAATGAACAAAAACAGTATTTTGTTTGACCACAGCACTTTTAGTAAAGTATTTATACACACTTTTACACACTTCAGATGATAACTCTTTGGTTAAAAGTAAATCTAAGCTTGTCTTTCCATTCATATTAATATCTCAATATGAATTATGGCTACTAGTCATTTCCCAGAAAGAGATGAAAATGGATAGATACTGTCCTTCTGAAAAGACACTCTGACAGCATCAAAAAATTACTCCAAATTACTGAGGCGTTTGAGAAAGGATTTTCAGAAAACCAGAAGTTCATAAGGAAACCATTAAAGAAGGGATCCTGACATTTTCTAGCCAAGGTTTGAACCTCCAATAGAACATACAGAACAAGACCAGCAAGCACTTCCTTAATGTCAACTGGGTTTTTTTTTCCATGTTTTTGAGACTTGCAAATATAGAGCAAAAAAAAGCACACAAATTTTTAATGTATACAGCTCAATGAATTTTCTCAAGATTGACTTTCAACTTTTATGAATTAAAACCATACACTATGTACTTCTGTATTTTTCTTTTATTGAACATTTTGCTTATGAGATTCATCTAGATTGTTGCATATAGCGGTAGTTTATTCATTCACATTGCTGTGTAATATTCTTTTGCACGAAGATGTCACATTTTAATCATCCATGCTGTTGCTGATAGGCATCTGGGTGGTTCTCGTTTGGAGGCTATTATGAACAGTGCTACTGTGAACAATTTTGGGTATGTCTCCTGATAATCGTATGTATGCACTTCTGTTGTATTTGACACCAGGAATGCGACTGTTGATATGCATATAATCAACTTTAGTAGATATTATCGAACGGTATTTCCAGTGATTATATCAGTTTATACTCACCAGCAGTGTATGGAACACTATTGTCTTTTTCATGTCAGTCATGCTTAGGCATAGTCATTTTAGTGTTTGTGTATCACACTGTAATTTTATTTTTTGCATTTCCCTAATAGATTAATGACGTTTATTATTTTTTCATGTTTATTGCCCATTTGGTTATCCCCTTTTGTGAAGTTTTTTCTATTCAAGTTGTATCCCCATTTTCTGCCTTTTTCTCATTAACCTTAAGAGTACTTCATATATTCTAGATACAAGTCCTCTATCTGGTATCTGTATCGCCAATGGATTCTCCCACTCGGTAGCCTGGCTTTTCACTCTCTTAATCGTGCCTTTGATGAATGGAAAAAATCTTAATTTTAATATAGTAGTTTATCAATTTTTTCTTCATGGTTAAGTGCTTTTTGGTAACCTGTTTAATAATAAATCTTTGTCTACCTAAGGTCAAAAAGATATTCTCCTACGTTTTCTTTTACAAACTTTTTGTTTTTCACATTTGGATCTATGAGTCATCTGGAATTAACTTTTGTGTGAGGTATGCTGACTCCTTAAGTAAAATATAAGGTAGAATCATTCTTAAACCCCCATTAGCAGAGAAAAGTCTGTTTCTCTCTCAGGATGTGGATACAAACTCTTAACTTTTGGCATCTCCCTCTAGGTCTTCTGATAAATGGTTTCACTGTGGTCTCCTTACCCCTGACTTTTTCCTGCTAGCTACAGCCATGCAGTAAAAATAATGCTGTTAATCTCGAGGAGGCCTGCTCCATCCCCTTTACACGATGTAATGAAGTCTACTTACGTCAGACTAGACTGACAAAATGCCTAAAAATGTAGTGCTTACTCATATTTTAACAGTATTAAGAATGTCAATTTGTTACCAATGGTACTTAATAATTTTCCACTTGTATTTCAAATATACAAAGTTAGATTTTTAGTTCTCAACTATTAATTACCTAACTAGCTGAATTTCTTACTATTTTTAGTGCAGTGAGATGTTTAATGTGGAGCACATTCCGTCACATATCATTATTTCAAAAACCATGAAAGGACCTAGAGAATAAAATATATTTTTATTTTCAAAGCCATCATCTGATGAACGGATCTAATATCCAAGTGATACACATGAAACCCTTTTATTTATTTTTTTTAAAGTTTATTTATTTATTTTGAGACAGAGAGGGAGGGAGGGACAGAGAGAGGGAGAATGAGAATCCCAAGCAGGCTCTGCACTGCCAGCACGGAGCCCAACATGGGGCTCAATCCCACAAACCATGAGATCATGACCTGAGCTGAAATCAAGAGTCGGACGCCCAACTGACTGAACCACCCAGAAGCCCCAACATGAATGAAAGCATTTTATATACCATCAAGTAATAGACAAATGTCAGACACTATTATTACCAATGACTGAGTCCTTTTGTAGACCTAAGGTATACAAGTCAAAAATCGTCTCATCACCAATGGACACTTGAAATCCCTGTATCTCTCAGAAAAATTCTAAATACAACAGATGTATGATTAACTAATAAGTATTAACAAGCCAGAAAACATGCCTTACCACTGTACTATTTATTTTGAGACGGTTGAACACAGCATAAAAAAAAAAAAAAAAAAAGACTGCTATCCCATGCTCATGGTTATTCTCCATTACACACCAGACAGAAAGGGCAATTACTAACAAGCATTTTCTTTTAAAATGACTCACGAGAGAAGCTATAAAAGCGTAATAATTTTTTAAATGGATTTAAAAAGTATTCAGTAACTAAAGTAAAATGAGTACCTGATCTCCAACTGTCTTCAACTACGTGTTGGATAAGACCTCCAAGGAAAGGAACTCGAACCATTTCCAAATGTTCCAAGTTTCGGGCAGAGGCTAAGCCTGTTACTAAGGGGACATACTTCAAGGAGTTTGTGGGTCCTGGTGGGGGGAAAAAAACTTCAGTGGAATGACGTAAATTGCCTTAAAAATAAATTTTCAAACCAGCAGCTGAAATGAATTAACTTATGAATTCTATGTGTGAAACTGACAGCCAAGTAGTTGACCCTCTGTAACTTATACCTATTAAAAATGAAAGTACGTATTAGCCTGTTAACCATATATTTATTCAGCATAAGGATTTCTCAGTAACACTGGAGAGACACTTAGTATTTTTTGTAAATCCCCTGAAGTCTCAATAGTTTTGAACTCAAAATAACTACGGAGAGAAAGCCAAGTTGAAAATTTGATCCTTCACTCAAGTAAATAGCTGATCATAAATACCTCTCTAGGTGACCAGTATTGTATTAGATGTTATGGAAGATCACAAGATATAGTCCAATCTATCAAAGAGCTTGTAAATGACATGGAGATGAAACCAACATGACTAATTATAAGGATAAAAAGGTGTAACATATCAACTACAAAAACAGGATCTGTTATACTATATGAAAAAGAAAAAATAAGAAGAAAAGGCAGGTGTATGGGAAAAGGCAGAACTCGAAAGACGTACGCAGGTGGAAGGAAGTGTCTCCCTCAGGACAAGGAAACATAACACAGTGTAAAGGAAGACACTGAGGTGAAGGCTGGTATGGTTGCATAGGGGACAGGGAACAGGCAGGTCTGAAAATAAAAGAAGGTACATCTTGGAAAAGAGTCAAAAATAAAGATAACAAGAGAGGCCCTGGTTAGCACTTTAAAGCAAATACTTCCCACTTGATAATCTAGGGCAACAGAATCACTGAAGGTTTCTGAACAGAAAAGCAGTGCTTTTTGCTTTACAGGAGATTAAGTCACAGTACTATTTACAAGCAGGATAGTTAGGAGACAAGAAACAAAGAAATCAGACGGAGATCTATTAAAACAATCCTACCGAAAGTAAAAAGAGCCTATAAAAATATGTAGAGACACTGTGCTGCTTTTTTTTTTTTTTTTTTTTGCTAAGGTAAAACACAAATCACGTCTACGGACTTTAAAACAAAAAGTACATTTATTTTCACGAGGTAAGTAAATTATAAAACATAAACAGTAATAGCATAGTATAATTCCATTTACAAATGTGGCTATGGGTTTCCTTTAGGGTATTTCCGGAATAGCATATGCACAATTAATTCCACCACAACCATGTACCATTACCTGCACAGTTCCTCATGACGAAAGTTCGTAAACTGATGCAAAGAAAGTCTTTGAACGGCTGTGGTTTGGTGAGTCTTACCCATTTCATATAAAGGTGCCTTAGCATCGGGATACAAGGAATTTCAGGAACATTCACCCCTAAAAACATATACCAAAAAAAAAAAAAAAAAAAAATCACTAAAAAACTGTATTCTGTTTGTATTCTGCCTGTGTAAAAATGTAAGGTTCTGCTTTTCAAGTTGACAATTTATCCTTCATGGATATTTTTAACAAAACAAACTACCTAATTAAATTCTATCAAGTTTGGCTTATTTAAAACAGGCTCGTAAAGAACAATTTAAGCAAACCGTAAGTGTACTACTTTGTTCTACTTTGTTATTTCTTTAGAAAAGGCAAATGGGAAGATGAGATTTTAAAAGTATTTCCACATTTTATACACATGAATCTTTCTCATAAGTCTGTAACTCTTCTGGGACTCACATACCCAAGAAAAATAAAATGCAAGTAAGTTACTGAAAACAAAATTATGTGGAAGGAATACACAACAGTATTCTTTGATGTCAATGCCCACCATCCCGCCAGTGAGAAAACTAAATGTCTCAGGACACAGGCAGGCTAGCTGGTTTCAAATATTGTGGTTTCTGGATGATATCCAGAGACAGACATTAAAGTTGTTTCTACCAATGAATGAACCTTAAGGACTTGGAACTGTGTGGCAGGAGCCAGTCAGTATGACTCTGGGAAAAGTGAGAAACCCATCAGTCATTTACTTTACTATTTCAAACTGATAAAGGTACTTTATCCTTCTGATCTGTAAGTGGCTTAACACTAGGAATCATACCTGCAAAGGACCCTGGCTGAAAGAAAGGGAGGTAAAGGGGCAGGAAAAGCCAAGACACATGAAAGAAGAAAGACAGGTAACTTGTAAGTTCTAAATGGAAGGAAGTGGATCAAGGAAACTGCCCAACAACTAAACCCTGCAGGCTCGTGAAAAGCTAAGGAAGTGACACAAGTCTTTGAGAGAAATCCGAGGACACGGTGAGAGACCATTTAACAAGCAGTAGCTGGCAAAACCAGTTTAATACGACTTTGCACTCAAGTTGCTAGAAGCCCTGCTAGAGAAGGCAGAATCAAGAATACGTGAACGGTAGTTTCTGTGAAGGCTAAATTCCACAGGATGCTCCAGTATCAGGATTAGTCCTGCCATCCAGCCCTCCCCAAAAAGCAGTTACCTTTAGCCTGGAACTACGCATATACACTGTATGGCAGCAGACAGGAAGTAAAATAGGGGATGAGACCAAAGGAAGAAAGGCAGAGGAAACGAAGTACAGACCGAGACTCAAGATGCAGAATTTACAAAGGTATGTTTAGCACCTACCAAGATGGTGGCATTTCTAATTAGGAATCTCAAAGTAGCAAGGGTGAGACAGATCTAGGCAACACTGCGATATCCTGTGCCCAATCCACGTTTTGCCCCAGATCCATTCTATAAACAAAGGACAGTTACGGGTCCTCCCCTGAATGTGCATTAATTTACTGTACACATTTGTATCACCATCACAGTGTTAAACTGCTGAATTAATCAAATGAATTCATGCATTTCAACAAAATTTACCAACCACTTATATCTGCAATGAACAATGACAGGAATTATGGAAAATATAAAGATATAAAAACAGTTTCTGACTTTACAGAGCCTATGTTATAAACTGCAGATATCACAGAATCTTTGTATCTAAAAATCCAATCCCAAACTAGATATCCAAGTGCCTAATCAGAAGCACTCCTTGATCTTGTAAATAAAAGGCTGCTAGAGAGCTTTCTTCTTATGCCATAATTGTGCACCTAAGTCCTATTTAAGACCTACTTCTGTTAAAAAAAATAATAATCATAGTAATTTTTTAAAAAACGGGGGAGGGGTGTGGGGATGCCTGGGTGGCTCAGTTGGTTAAGCCTCTGACTTTGGGTCAGGTCATGATCACACAGTTCATGAGTTCGAGCCCCCACACTGGGCTCCGGGCTGACAGCTCAGAGCCTGGAGCCTGCTTCAGGTTCTGTGTCTCCCTCTCTCTGCCTCTCCCCTGCTTGTGCACGCACACACACACTCTCTCTCTAAAATAAGTAAACGTTAAAAAAAAAAAAGACCTACTTCTTACCATCCCTGCTGCACTCCCTGCACCACCTCACCCAGTTTCAGCAATTTGTAGTTCTTAAACCATGACCAATACTCAGAATAATGCTTAGAGCAGAACAGATACTCAATAGGTGTATTTTTAAAAAAACATTTAATAATAAACATTAAAAGTCTAAGGTAACAGGAGTCCTCCCAAAATCCTTTCCATAATGTAAGCCAAAGGTAACAAATTTGGGGAAACATTTGCCCTTATTATTACGTTGAAATTATTGTGATATAATTTCATCAACTATGTGGATGGAGGATATACACTATAATCACTGCAAATAAGGTGCCTTTGGAAAAAAAGCACCCTATTTCCCATTTCTCAGGGAAAAAGAGAAGTGGCAGAATTTTCCATTGGCTCTGGGTTGAACATAGGAGAATTTGTTCTAGAGCTGAGGTGTATAAAAAAGGAGCCTGTAGCTGCATGTAGCTATTTGACAAATGAACGTAAGATAAAAATTCAATTTTTCTGTTTCACTAGCCATAGTGGGCACATGGGATAGTACAAACATAAGACATTTCCATCATCACAGGAAGCTGTATTGGAGAAATCTCTGAAGGGTTGAACTAGGACCGAAAGGGCAGGGAACAAGGGCAAGATTCTGGCTCATTGAATAAAACAAGACAAAAAACAAAACCTACCAACTTTCAAAACTGCTCAAACCATCTTCAAAAAGGGAACAGACTGGTTGTGAGGCAGTATTTCTCTCACTCCCCAGACCCACCTAGGGCTCTTTAATGGGAAATATAAATTTGTGTACAAGCATTTCTCTGGCCATCATCGATCAACAGAGCCATTTCTACAATTCTCATTAGTCCCTTTCAGTGACTATTCAATTATAGGACATTTCAAGGAGTCACAGGTGACCCAAGAGACATGTACTCACCAACTAAATGTAAAGTTTGAATTTTGGCTCCTATAGGAATTTTCAGTTTATTTTCAGGAGGAATTGGAAACGCTCCATTACGATTACGAAACTTCCCCAAAATATGAACATGCGGCATATATGTCCATATAGATTCTACCAACTCCAAATGAGAAGTTTCCACACCCTAGAAAATAATGCCAAGCAAGCATAAGAAAGGCTATTAATTTAGCATGAAAAGCGCCTATTTCTGTATCATAATATACTAAGTATGCAATGGGACTTGAATTTTGTTATGGATGAAATCTGGATGTGAGGGAACATGTTCTTTCATTTTCTGATATATTATTTCATCAATCAGTTGATGTCACCAGGTACACTCACCACTAAGTTTGGGCATGCCTGCAAAGCTTCCAGAACTCCTGGAATGCTAAAAGCCTCATGCCCCCGTACCCTTCGCCTCTCAAGGTATCTAGGGTGAAGGCCATATAGCTGTTCGACGTCTGGCATCTTCTTCAATAGTGTGAGAAAACTGGAATCTGTGAAGCCTGAGAAATTCAGAAGTATTTAGAGGCAAGTTCACCTTTCTGTTCATGAACATTTACTAGTCACTTCTAATTTTTATCAAAAGTTAACAAAAGGTGTCATTTTAAAAATTTTGTAAGACTGACACTACAGCTGAACAAATGGTTAAACAGAAAACATATTCCTTAAGCAACAGAAGACATGTGTCAGAAACCCCACTTATCCTGAGTTAATATCTTACAGAGCTAAGGCTTTTTATCACTGCCTTGGTGGTGTTTAAGGCACAGAAATCTTCGACTAGGAACAACACACTTTTAACCTGGATAACTTGCACCTATTACTGGACTGGTGGCTGAGGAAGGACCACCTACCTGATCAGCACCGCCCCCCCCCCCCCAAAGGTACTCTCTGGTCCAGAGAACCTCTAGGGCTCTGCAGACCACACAACTAAAAAATGAGTAAGATGTGAGGAAGCTCCCAGTTCTAACCTAAATCCCAACAAACCAGGTTCTCTTGGTCTATCCATTTCCTAATAATTACTCTATCCTGTGTTTATCACTCCCTGGACATTTTGGAAAAATGACATTCTGAAAACTGAAAATGAATTGAAATTGAAATGACATTCTGAAAAATGAAAATTTCGTTTCTGAAAAAGACAAATGCAAGTTAGCTAAGAGTATCTAAGTGAACCAAACTGAAAGGATGCTGAGCTCACAGAAAGCTATTTATCTGGGAGGCTGTGTTCCATCCACCAGATGGGAACAGTAAGGCAGATTACTTCCACCACTGCAGGGGATTTGGTATGGTAAGTAGGGAGACAGTTGATACTTCATTATCTGGGATGTTTTGTCTATAATGGAGGTTGTCAGAGAGTCACTTGTCTGCTCACTAATGACAGCTAAAATTATTAATTCTCAAGAACATAAATGAAGCCCCAAATCACTAAGTCTTACATGAGTTGTTCTATTTGCACAGGGCTGGTGCAGATGATTGTGTTAACTTTCGAATCACAAAACTGAAGAGTTAAGAAGAGACCTCAAGGATCACTTGGTCTGATTACAATAACAGCTCTTGCAAAGCAACCTTCACTAACTGAACCAATCAATGTGCTAACCATTCTATATTCTCTCATCTACTCTCACAACCCCCCAAAAAGGTAAATGCCCCACTTATGAATGTAAAAAATGAACTTGAAAGAATTGAAAAGCTACCAAGTGGGAGAGCCAGAATTCAAAACCAGGTGTGACCACTGCCAATGCCCATCCTCTTTTGTCACATACTTACTACACATTGTCTCTCGTTAAAACATCGGTAACGTTCTACCTTTACAGAGATCATGTGACAATCCAAAGAACTCGCATATGTAAACCATAAAAACCATGGTTATCGTTACTACATAGAAAATTGGGGCTTAAATTCTAGGTTTAAACTAATGCCAGGGTGGCAATTAGTAAGCAAAGTTAAAGAGATCTTATTCTAGGCTACAGACTGTCTGCTTCAATCCTCTTTTACAGTCACTGCAGGAATGGGAAGCTTTGGGCTTACAGTTATTTATCACAGTCTGAAAGAAATCAGCAAAGATTCTCTTCTAATTTGATAAGGGACAGAGATGTTAATGCGAAGACTGCATCACATGGGACTCTGCTATCTCGCCTGATACAGTACATTAATCCCATCGCCAGAATTCCTGCTGACCTAACCTCTGTTAAAGCAAATCTAACATAAGGAATGACAGTCATTTTCACACTGCCCTCATTTTTTGTCTTTCCTGCTATAACTGATCACTCTTTGGAAAACAATGAGCTCTTTTCCCTCAGAATGGTTTCTTTGAAGTATTTGAGGACAACTGTGGTTTGCCTCCCTCCTACTGAGCTAAGTTCTAGCCTTGGGTCTTTGCAATGTTCTTCACAAAAAGGTATATGCTGATCACTAGCTCTGGCCAAAGGATAAGAGCTACCAGTTGACTGATGATCTTTTTGAAAGGATACAGCCCCCCAAAGTGTATAATATCCCCGTATTGCAGAGATAGTCTGCCCTATTCTACTTCACTTCTGTCAAGGCTCCCCCACCCCACCCTCATCACATCTTCAAAATATCAAAATTGGGATAATGCTAATAAAATGTGGTTCAACAAGACATTTAAAATTGCTACGTAGCAGTAACGAAAAGGCACTAATAAATGGATTGGTGTTAACTGAAAAGAAGCCTTGACTGGCCCTTAATTTTAATTCTTCCCTTTCAGATGTGCTCTACTTAACTAAAGTCATCAACTTTCTTATCTGGTCTCTACCTGAGGTCTGTTTTGTGGTCAGGCCACTAACTCTGAAATCTTCACCTGTAAGGCGAATTATGCCTTGAGAATCTCTAAGACCTAGCATAGTCTCAAGGGCTAAAGAAATGAAAGCTCCAGAAGTGCAAATTTCTGTGGCCTGCTGGAGCAGCTTTACAAAAACTGATTAATATTTGTTTCACCAGAGGATGCCATTAAGGGGTATAGAAAAACTATGAAAACCTGCATCGTAGAACAACAGACATTTTGTCTAATATAATAGACATGTATTGAATTAACAGCTAAATAAGTATTCTCCAATCATATACTTGTGGAACAGGTTGATATAGCTCCCTAAAGAACTAAAACTGTAAAGCCTCAAGCAAAACACATTTTATCAACCCAAACCAACCTCAGTAATTTAGATAAGATTCTGCCTCCCTACCAGGAGGTGATTTAGATTACCTATCTTAAGACAAGTAATGTTTGATGTGAATATTATTAGTTTCTAGTAGGACTCCAAGGTACCTTACAGGCTAAATCCACTTACCACTTGGCATGTATTCCCACCACCGCCCTGCACAGAGATCCACAACCCTCACCACTCTCAGATATAGGGTCACTGCTTCTTTTAGCTTCCTGGAAAGACATTCCATACACATGATATCCTGCAGAGGGAGGTACCTTTGTGAGAGAAAGAAACTCATATTTATCAAGTGGATAAGTACTTCCTCTCACCAACAGGTTACTTTTTTTCCTTCTCCAACCCCTCAAATAAGACTTTAGGAATATTTACAGGGTTTTAAGATTAACATGCACTTAAAGCTTTTCACTAAAAACAGAGGAGTCCGCAAATACTCAAGCATCCAAATAAAGTACTGAGATCCCTCCAAAGGGTGTTTGCTAAAACTTGCCTTTCTCCTTTTAAGTCTTCACAAACCAAGAAAATCTCAAGGAAAAAAAAAAAAAAAAAGAAGAAGAAGAAAAAAGATTTCAGTGCATCTCCAGGCCTCACGATAAGGGAACATGAACAAGATCAGAGAGAACTAATCAATATGAACATGGCCAATGTAAGTTTATAGCTTTTACAGAATCCATTTCCTGTAGTGGCTAAAAAAATTCCTCTATGCTCCCTCAACACCACCCAGAAACTCTACGATTTTCTCCATCAACAATATGTATACTAAGTTTACAGTATACCATTTTTTTCCTATATCTTTTTACCTTTTAGATCACACTCTGATAAAAGTATTGCATAAGCATTAAATGAGAACACCTCATCTCAACTACAATTTCCTCTTTTCCAACTTCCCCTGCTATCTCTTCCTTCCTGAAACTTTTCAACTAACCTCTACTTTTGTTGTTTTCAGTAATAGCAATACGCATTTTGAAAGATCAAAAAATTTCATCTTTCTCTCTTCCTAAACACCTCTCCATGCACACCTAGATGATGATGATGATTTTTTTTTTTTTTTTTTTTTTTTTTTAAGTAAAGTGGCGCCTGGGTGGCTCAGCTGGTTAAGTGTCCGATTCTTGATTTTAGTGCAGGTCATGATCTCGTGGTTCGTGGGTTTGAGCCCCATATCGGGCTCTGTGCTGGCCGTGGGGGAACCTGCTTAGGATTCTCTCTCTCTCTCTGCCCCTACCCTGCTTGCTCTCTCTCTAAATTAATTAATTAATTAAAAAAATAAAAAAGGTAAAAACAGAGGCTCAATCAGTTTAGCTCCTCTTGGTTTCGGCTCAGGTCATGTAATGGGTTCATGTAATGGAGCCCCAAGCAGGTTCTGCTTGGGATTCTCTCTCTGCCCCTTCCCCCCTTCTCTCTCAAAATCAATAAGTAAAAATTATTGAAAATTTTTAAAAAGGTAAAAACTACCCTTTATTGAGCTCACATTATGTCACAGATACTGTACCGTAGTCACTGTTTCACGACTTTACAAAGTAGCTTGTTCTTCATTTGCCCTCCCCCAACCTTTTTCTTTCTTTCTCTGCTAGGCTGGGTTCCCTATCACTCCGGCTAGCAGTTGATTTTGGCCAAAGTACATGATAGGCAAAGGCTTTCTGCTATTGCTAGTCGCCTAGTTGAACTCTTCACCCCTTATGAACCTCTCTCAATCGTCCCTTCATTAAATGAGCTTCAAATTCTGAGGCTGAGTATATGTACCGTTTCCTGCTAGAACTCCCACTGGTACAGGAGGTGCTATTTTACAAGTGGGAAAACAAACTCACAAAAGTTAACCTGCAAAAAGTCAACAGCTAGGAAAGAGGAAGGAAGAGCAGGGATGTCAACACAGTTGGGTTTGACTCTAATTCCTAAATATTAAGCTAATTCTAAAAAAAAAAGTCTAAGTGTGTCTGCTGAGTATTTCTCTGCTCCATTTTTTTTTCCACCTCTGGACTCCCCCGCTTCCATTTTAAACTCTTTAAAGAGAATAAAATCAAACCTTATTTTACACACTTACACACACGCGCACGCGCGCGCACACACACACAAGCATTACAGCTAACTTACAGCCTCCAAAACTCAGATATAAGTAGGATAATTTTCAGAAACAATAGGACTCCACGTTTTATAAACAATGAAAAATACTCAATTTGTTTTCTGAATCAAGTTACACACTAAAGAATTTTTGCCTCAAATCACTGATTGTTATCCAAAGTATATGCCTAGGTAAACATTACAATCCCTTTAAATACAAATAGATCAGTGATCACATGAAGATTACATCATATTTGCCCTCAGGAAAAAAAATGTATTAGAAGAGATGTGACACTTGATTCCATTTCTTCCATTTGAATAGTCTTTTCCAACTGCGAAATGTTATCTGATTCATTCTCAACTTAAAATATGGTCCAATTCTTTTATATGTCCTGCCATTATTCAACAAATATCTAACACATATTCCTAGAAACAATCTTACCTATGCTTTCTTCCAGGATTTTAACAATGTTATTATTTAACTCACTGATGCCTTTAGAATTTGTTGTCAGATAAGGGAGAGAAGAACATACTTTCATCACTTTCTCCAATGGTTTTTGGGTTATGACATCATCACTGAAGAATCGACTCAGCTCTTCCTCACTGATATGAATACCAAGTTTATCATAAACTAGATCTGAATATATATTTGAATCCATATATATACCTATATATATAATGTATATACATATATATATCACCCAACTATCTGTGATTTATTTCTCTAGTACCAAATCTTCAATTATTGTATATTTTAGATTATATATGTACATATGGCAGGGTTAGGCTCTTTTTCTGAAAAAACTTCAGACATCTTTCTGCCAAATGAACTTTAGCATCCTTTTGTTACATTATAAAAATTCTGTTATTCTGGGTTACCTATTCCCAGACAGAAGTGAACTGACAAAACTACAGTGTCACACAACAACAATCTGTGGAAGATAAAGAATAATACAAATTCATGTCAGAAAAGAAAAATAAGGTACCTGTGGTTCCCTACAGTAGTTCTGCTATCATTATTTTAAAACTTCTCGGGGTGCCTGGGTGGCTCAGTCGGTTGAGCGGCCGACTTCAGCTCAAGTCATGATCTCACAGTTCGTGGGTTTGAGCCCTGCGTCGGGCTCTGTGCTGACAGCTCAGAGCCTGGAGCCTGCTTCCATTCTGTGTCTCCCTCTCTCTCTGCTCCTCCCCTCCCCTGCTTCCACTCTGTCTCTCTCAAAAATAAATAAACATTAAAAAATTAAAAAAAAAAACAAAACCAAACTTCTTAATTGGCAAATATTCAGTAATTTTTAAAAATTCAAAACATTTCTAAGAACTCCATGTATGGAAACTTCCTGAAGGTAAATAAAACAATGGAAAAGCCAAATGCTTGGAAAACTCCATTGCAGTTTTTAAGGAAAAAAACTGGAAGCAATCCAGATGTCAGACCACAAGGGAGAAGTTAATTATCATGTCATAGTCAATGACTAAGATGCTAATTAGGAAGACCCCGTCGCAATATGAAAAAAGGCAGAACACAACATAATCGCTAATGCTCACTAAGCGCTTATGCTATGCAGTGTGCTGAGTGCTTTAAAAGCATCAGCTCACTGAATGCTTACAGTAACATCTTTATTGATCGCTGGTCCGAGGCAAGTAAATCAAAGACTCATGATTCACACTCAGGTCTCCAACTCCAGAGACAAGGTGTCTTAGGGTTGTTTATCTGAATGAACAGTGACTGACAGAAGCAAGCAGGGGAAACTGGAATGACAGGTTTTTGTTTTCACTTCTTTGTTGTTAAAATGCAGTCTGGAAAATAACATACTCAAAAAATCTGTTTTTGAAAAAAACTTTACCACAAAACAACTTTAATGTGTGCACTGCATATAGTAACGATGGGTATTATTTCATGAAACTTTTATTTCAATCACTTACATATATGTGCATAATGAAGAAAATGTTTCTCACTGTGGTTTGTAGTCAAAAAAGTCAGAAACACTGCCTTATGTTGTACACACATGGTACTGTAATAACAAAAGTCAACAAATCAGTCAATAAGAATTCCAAGAAGTCTGGAATGTTAACACAGTCTAGAGAATGGATGTCCAACAGAACTTATCGCAACAAAAGTTATCTCTATCGTTAATGTCTACGCTGTCCTACACAGTAGCTACGAGACACATAGGGCCAATGTAACTGAGGAATTGGAGTTTTAATTTGATTTCATTTAAATTTAAATGCCATATGTAGCTAGTGACTACATAGAGAGTGCAGCTCCAGAATTTGCTCCTACTTATACATTCTAGGTGGGTAAAAATCAACCAAACAAAATCTTACCTAAAAATATGACAAAGCACTTCATGTGAAAGTTGATTCATATAATCCTTTGTTTCATCGGGTATGGTTTCCTCAGGGATTTCATTATTCACGAGACATGTTTTAACACTTTTCTTTCGTGGACCCATTGCTATGTTACCTCCAGTATCAAAGAGCAAATCTTCCCTCTTGGTTACTTGACTGCAAAGCACCTGAAAGCAAGCAGAGAATAGACTAAATAAAGCACACCAAACCCAAACTCAGAAATTATCCCTATAAAACAGACTTTTGTAAAACCACGCTTACTTGAAAAGAGAAAGAAGGGTACCCACAGACCACATTCAAATTAATAAAAACATTACACAAAACCCACAGAACATCTTTTTCTGAAGAGCAGCAGAGAATATAAAAATGCATTATTTAGAACAAGGAAAAATAATTCAAGGAATCAGGATTCTACATTCTATTCTGTACTCTGTTCCTTCCTAGCTAATTCACTCAGTCTCCCCAAGCATCAATTTCTTCCACTTTAAGCTAAGATCATTAAACCAGGTTAACAAAACTCCTTCCAATTACAGAGCTCCCAACCCTAGGACCATCCCTCACACAGAAGGTACAAGAGGACTGTTGGGCCCTAGTCCTGGATCTGCCAAACTACTTCTATGAACTTGAGTCACCTTTTAAATTCTTCATTTTCCCCCCTATAAAGTCAGGGGATTAGACTCCACAAGTAGGTCCCAGAACCCTTCATAAATCTGATAAAAATTACAGACCTTCTGCTCAAAATCTAAACACTGTTTATGTGCAATTTCAGAGAGAGAACAAAACCACCCTTTTCCTCTCCTGTAAACATTAAGGAGCAAAGGTTAATTCACTTTTGTGTCAAATGTATGTTTCACTTGTTTTTAAAATAAGCTTTGGGGTGTGCCTGGGTGGATCAGTGGGTTAAGCATCAGACTTCGGCTCAGGTCATGATCTCAGTTCGTGGGTTCAAGCCCCACGTTGGGCTCTGCACTGATGGTGTGGAGCCTGCTTTCGATCTTCTGTCTTCCTCTCTCTCTCTGCCCCTGCCCCACGTGAGCTTACACACGTGCTCTCTCTCCCTCTCTTTCAAAATAAATAAAAATTCATAAAACAAAAATAAAATAAACTTTAGTAAAGGAAGAGAGGGGAGGAGGGAGGAAAAGGAGAGGATGGGGTGGGGGGCGGGAGGACAAATTAAAGTCAGATGAGCAAGCACCCAGAGGTTTGTTTTATTTTGCTGACCAGGATAAGAGGGAACCATGTGAAAATAGTGTCCTTTAAATAGCATTATCAATTATCATTGGTAAAATTCTCAAAAACGTCCTGGACTCGAACTCAGAGAACTCTAGATCACAGCCTAACCTTCGTCATGCCACAGTGATGCACAGAAGTGCAGTTCCAAATCAGTGGATCTCTAGTAACTGCTCCGTTTTGTGCACCACCTTCTCCTTTTCCCTAATTGTAATCCTTTACTATTAAAACTTGCTAAAGTGGACTGCATGCTTCTATTTTCCTACAAAGTAGACTCATTAAAAGCTTAACCTTTTCCTGATGACCTGAGCTTATCAATAGGATTCCGTGATGCCTCTCCTCAGGGACTATGCAAGTCTGTGGGGTTCTTGGGGACCCTTTGCTCTACCAGTAAATGGGAGCAAACTACAAGGCTAAGCGAATCCTCAAGATTTCTTGTGCCTGTGTGTGTTCTGGTCTCTTCCCTCACAGAAAGGTCACCTGGAATTTCTGGCAGTTAGCAGCGTGCTTGCTCCCCTTGCATTATACACACACACACACACACACACACACACACACCTACCTCTAATCCCTAATTTGTTGCCTCTTCAGCCATGGCCTAGGAAACCAGAACAACATGTCTTTACAATTGTGTGGATGAGTATCGACAGGCAACTGGCAGTACAGACCTAAGGGATTCCGCAAAGAGTAGGAGCATGAGCTACCATGCTCTCAATTCATGACATCTCCTTTGCTTTCTCAAAAGCTTATTTGTATGTTGACCGTCCCATTTTGGCTAACAGACCTCTGGAGACAGAAAAGTTTGTACTGAGAACTGCCCACAAAAAAAAGTTATAAATACACTCGTCTGTTTCTATCACTGCCCCCTCTCCGGCAAAATGAACTTTTCCATCTCACGACAGCGCTGAAACCGCTCTAAGGTTATTTTGATCTCCTCGTCATGAAATCCCACAGGCTCTCTTCCGTGCTCCCCTCACCTGACCCATCTGTAGTATGGGCCAGTGCTGACCACTGTGTCTACGAAAACTTCTCATCATGTGACTACTTCTCCCCAAAGTAATACTCTCTTGATCATCTTTATTCCTGCATGACCACTCCTCAGTCTCCTTTGCCAATTCACCCTAGAATCCTCTTCTCCCAGGGGCAACTGTATCCATTCTTGGGGCTTCCTCTACTACAAATACACTTAAAACAAACAAACAAACAAAAGTATTCTAGTTGCTATCCCTCCTGAGCTCTAACCTTTACTTCCTCTGCTTATGAGAAACCTTCATGTCAGGATCTTGAACATCCTTCAAAAATATTATGCCCAACCTGAACTCTCTCCACAACTACAACCACCCCCCAACCCAAAACATGTTCAGTCACACACACACACACACACACACACACACACACACACACACACACCTGCTTTCCCTACTCTAGTTTACCAGATGCTCAAATGAGAAACCTTGAAATCAGTCTCAAATACTGCTCTTGCAACCCCGCCTGCGGGCCTTCAGGGCTCTATCAATCCTCACCTGGCCGACTGCAATGGCTTCCTCAATGATCTCCTTGGAGCCTGGAGCAAAGCCTACCACACAGCATGCCCACAGTAAGTAATTTGCTGAATAAATGCTTAACGTATCATACTCCACGTTGAAAGCAGAATGAGCTTTTTAAAACATTCTTCTGATTGCATATTAAGTGGAAAAAGCAAGATGTAGGTTATGCAGAAAGTATGACCTTATTTGCATAAGAGAAAAAGGACAAATATGCTTGTGTTCGCACGGGACATTTCTGGAAGGTCCCACAACAAAATAATAACAGTGGTTACCCTTGGGGAGAACAGAGGGTTAGGAAAGGAGGAAGAGATTTTTACTTTCCATATTCTTCTCCATTATTTGAAAATTTAACTTGTTTTGTATATTATACCTCTTAAACAACAAAAACAAAAACACCCATATCAGCCTGCAAGGAATCCTAGTTTGCATAGGATAAAATATTTCCCATCTAGTCTCACAGCACCTTCCCAGTCTTATCTTTCAATCCTTAGCCCTTGTTCCTCAGGACACTCACTCCAGCCACACCAATGTCCTCAGGGCCCCCAAACATTCATCTTTCATTCCCAATTAGCTATTAACTCTGACTAGCGGTCCTTCCCTCCCCATTTTTTGCCTAAAACACCACTAACCTGCTTTCAAAATCTAGCTTAAAGGTTAAGTCCTTTGTGAAAACTACTCACCTCCTCTTTTGAGCTCCCTGTGACACTCAGCATATGCTTCTCCTATAAAAACTTGTGTAGTATTTTCTTGGCCACGGTTCTGCCAGGAAAAGAACCTCAAATCTCCTACTTCTAGGTGAAGACAAGTCTTTGCTCATAATAAATCCTCAAATATCTGATGTATGAACATCCATCATTCTTTCCATTATTCCAGAGGCATCCAGTAGCTTCAAGGCTGCTAAGAAGCATTTCATGGTCCTATGAGCACTCTGTTTGCTATGGCAGCACTCAATGATCTTAGCAACGGGCTTCTAACCCTGACAAAAATGCAGTCCAATTTTAATCCATAGGATTAAACACAAAAGAAACAGCTATCTGCACCTACAAATGCCTCAAGGAGACTATTAACCAGTTTCAACCAACCCAACCATGGATGAATTTCCCAGCTATTATATTTTAGCACATGCTTCACTTTTAAGGATCTGGACAACTCTAACCTTTCATGAATACCTGTTCTTGATTTTCATCCTTTAAGTACAAATCTTTCGTAGCCTTCCTCGCCCTTTTTTTTTCTCTACCAAATCCACACCACTAACAATTTATACCCTCTTCTTATGATTCCACCTTTTGCTGTTCCCTATTATTTTGCAAGCTGTGATTTTGTGGGAATCAGGTTTAGTAGCCTCAGTGCACAACCTGCACTTGAAGTTTTAAATGAAACAGACTGCACCTTAACTTTGAGTTTATAGAAGTTCACTTGTTTAGAACTCAGAAAAAAATACTTACTCACAGGTATGATTTCATACATTATGCAGAGATCAGGTGCCCAGCAAGCCCACAAAAACCTATTTAACTTATAGTATGCGTTAACACTAGCTACTGAAGGGCCTAAATTAGCAGCATTAACAACATTTTAGGTGAAATTATGTACATCATTTTCCATATCGTGCCTAGAGTTGAAGACTTAGTCATGCAGCTACCTACTTGACAGCAGGTGGAGTAGTGACTCCCCTGCCTTAAGCCTCTGGTGGGGGACCCGTGAAGATGAACACTAGGGTAAAAGATAAGATCTCCATCCTACATCCAGGGGCTTAACAGTCAGGACCCACAGCCAGAGGAAAGCCATCAGTCCTCTCCTCCTCCAAGTAGGTGCCCCTAGAAATATCCAGGAGATAAAAAGATTCCTCATTAAAGGACTCATTTATTTTGAGTACTATCACCACTCCAACTCTACAGAGGACAACAAAATTATTTAAACGAAGGTTGGCTTCATCTTCCATTTCAGTGAAATCCCTAGCCAGGCTATGCTGAGAGAAACAGAGGCCTGGTATCCCTGTATGAGAAGAAAACACCATGCAAGACCAGCAAAATCCAAGTGATGATGCGGTCTCTCTTGTAGGTGCACTCTCTCTTCTTAATTGCTTTTCTTTTAGTGGGATGAGGGATAAAAGCAAGTGAGAATAGAAAATTAGACTTCCACGTCTTGGGTTTCCTCCTACCCCTATAGCCAACATATCGTCATTTGCCATTTGAGAAACTCAACGAGGTAGGAAAGGTGCAAAGCAGAAGCAGGTTAAACGGAAAAGAGGAAAGGAGGGAAAATCCTATTATCGACAGTAGGTAAAGCAATGATGCGGGCCTAGCAGAAGAGTCACAGAGGGTAAGGGAGAGGGAAGTATAAGTAACAGGTGAGTAACCATATGTGAAGAATATATTTTGCAGCACCAGGTGTTATTTCTAGGGTTAGCAAGTTCTGGAGGCTCAGACTTTAAAATGTCATTCTGACAGAAGTACAAAATCCCAGAATGTCAAAGCTGAAGGGGCCCTCAGAGACCACCTGGTCATGCAGCTCTTAACTTTTTGTGGGTCACAAACCCTTCTGGGACTATGGTGAAAGCTGCACATCTTCTCCCCAGGAGGAAAATAAAACATACCCAGACTGGTGCATGATGAATTTCATATGCAATCTCGGGGACTTCACAGACACATCAAAGCTCACCCAGAGGTCCCTACCTAAGACCAGCTCCCTCAATTTTCAGATGGACAAACAGAACCAGGCAAGAGAAGTCAGTGGCCCCAGAATATGTATGAAGTGTCAGGATTCAGGCTGGGATTCGGACTTCCCAGCCGACACTACACCTACATCAAGTCAGGCTCCGTACCTCGGCTGTTTCTCCGCACTCCAGAGCCTGGCCACTGCTCTGAGATGGGCTTCTGGACGCTCTGACAGAAATGCTGCTGACCGAACCCTCCTCCACAAATCAGGGTTTGTGGTCCTTCTAACGTAGGCTCCCACTCAACAGCCCTCTCAGCAGTCCTGGGGATGCTATATTCTGTGGCTGGCTGTTCAGCAGACCTTAGCTACCAGAAGCATCTTTTTCATCCTGGCGGTGCAAGTACATTCCAAGTAGTAAACCCGAGTTGTCTGTGTGTATTCTTTAAGCCAGGGGTCTTGCTGTAATACAATTTCTCTTAGGTCTGCTCTTCTTCCAGCCTGTAGGTTCAAAACTCCTTTCTTCCCAAACAGAACTACACTACCCTCTACTAACTCAGTTCATTCTCTTTGCTCCCAAATTTACCCCTCTCTTTTAATCCTTGACCCTCAAGGCTATCTCCACCTCTTACGGGGAAGCACCAACATTTGCTTGCTTGCAAAATCAAGTTCTTTTCCTTCTAATCCTCTCTTAAGGATTAGAACCTCTGGAGAGATTTTAACACTATTCACAATTCTGACAGTTGCTGGTATCTATAAAAGTCCTGTATCAATCCACTCCTTCACTCCCTAAATGTCACAACTAAAAATCTTCCTATACCTGTACCATCTCGCCAACATCCTCCTCCATCCCTGACTTTACTAATTACTCCTTTCCTCAGATCACACGAGGCCCTCCCGGGTATGTGTTTTATCTCTTATTAACACACTGGACAGGGCAAAGATAAACCAACTTGCCTTACAACTAAACAGAAAACTTAAGAGATCTCTTCTTCTATAAAATTTTCCTAATACTGAACCAATTCTTCATTCTGTATCTAAATAAGAATTCTATGGAGAAACTCCTTTTTTTAAAAAAAAAAAAGTTTCTTTAGTTAATTGATTTACTTTGAGAGACAGAGAGAGCGCAAGCAGGGGAGGGGCAGAGAGAGAGAGGGAGAATCCCAAGCAGGCGCTGCACTGTTAGTGCAGAGCCAGATGCAGAGCTCGAACTCAGAAAACTCTGAGATCATAACTTGAGCTGAAACCAAGAATCAGACGCTTAACCAACTGAGCCACCCAGGCGCCCTGAAACTCCTTCTATTCTTGATTGCTGCTATCCATTCATCCATCTATCTCCTCATTCACTTACTACCTACTAAGTGCTAGATGGTGACAGAGTTGTTTTTCCCGTGAAACGTAGCCTTAGAATGCAGTCTTAGTCTTCACTGCCCTCACTAAAAATACCTTTCTCCCATTTAAAACTTCCCAATGTCCTCAACCATCCCATCTGGTCAGGAGCTTTCCTGCCCTTCAGGTTCTAATGCCTTTCTTTATTGGCTTCAGCTTGCTCGTATCAAAACAATCTTGCGCATCACTTAATAGGACCCCATTCCTAACATCATAAACATTCTGTGTCTACTACCTAGGATAGTCTCTCTTACCTAAAGAAATGCCACACCACACCCACCAAGCTGGTCCGAAAACAAACACAAATGGAATTATAGTGTCAAAAGGGTCTAGGAATCATCCAGTCCAACCCTTCATCTTCCAGATAAAGAAAAGTGAGGCCCAGAGATGTAAGCTGGCTTGTCCAAAGACACAAAGTCAGAAAATACCAGTGCTTAAGCAAGGATACAGGTCTTGAACTCCAGTGCAAGACCAATTTTATTTTTACTATGTCACTTCACCTTACTGAAACCGAGTTTTTTTTTTTTCTTTTTTTCCTATGCTATGGCTTAGTATCTTTTCCACTAAAGTGTGTACCTCCAGGCACACATTCATTGAAACAAACACACACGAAAAAGTTATTCTTTGCCCTAAGAGAACATAAGAATCACAGCACTACAAATTCTAAAAGCAGGGAATGAGCCTTAGGGATCACCTAAACCAGAAACTGTCAGAAGTTAAAGTTAAAAATTAGAAGCGCAGACGTTTCAATCTATAGGACTACACAATGTGTAGCTTTCCATACCCCATTTCTTTCCTCTCCCAGAAAGTCATGGCCTTACAAGAGCCATTATTTTACTCTTCAGTTATGCTCAGAGTACGGGAAAGAGGATTACAAACCAGTAACCTAACCCTACGCTCTCATTTGCCAGATGAGAACTCTCAAGTCAGAAGGAGGAGAGTCAGAAGGAATTTGTCCAAAGTGCCAGCAAGTTAATAGCAGCTTTAAGAGAATAAACGAGGTCTCCCGTTTTTCGCACAGGGGTGTTTTCACACTGCGGGTATAGATGCATAGACCCAAGCCATCAGGACAGAGCTTCCCACTGCACAAGAGCCTTCCTAAGCGCCCAGTTGCCCTCGGCCAGTCTGGTGTCTGGAAAGAAACACGGTAGACGTCTCTTATCAGTCAACTCCAGGCTATACAGGAGACAGGGAAGACAAGCTTTTCAGGTCTGTCTCTAAGGAAAGACTCCTTTAAAGGGAGTTGAGAATCTGATTTTCAGAGCTAAGAGAAGCATCAGAGGCAACCAACACCTTCACTTCACAGATAAGCAAACGGTGCTACGGAGAGAGTAATGGGCCTGGGCAAGGTCACACAGTTGAGTCGGTGGACGGGGTAAGACCAGAATTTGAGGCTCCTGATCCTAGGGCTGGCTGCCTCTCAAAGACGTATTCACTGCGTCTTGCTCAGGGACACCCCCTCAGTACGCTGACTACAGGGCTTCCTTAATTTACCGGTTGAAACACTGACAACGTAAAAATCGTAGAATTCGTGACACCCGGGGTGGGATGGGGGTCCCATAAGTTGTCCTCCAGGCCAACCCCCCAGTCCGCCCCTATCCTGAGGAAATCGAGACCCAGAGAGAATTTTGTAGGCTAGAATCTTGGGCCAGGTGTGGACAAGGTAAGCAAGCCCCGCAAACAGGGCCTACAAGGCCAAGCACCACAAATCCAATCCCTGCTCTCCGGGACGCTCTAGGCCTGAAAGGGGCCCGAGACCGAGAGACCGGGCGGTCGGGAGCCCGGGAGCCCCTATCCGGCCGCCTCCGTCCCGCCGCCCACACCCCCGGCTCTGCGGTCCGCCGCCGGTCCCCGGGCCCTCTCGACAGCCGCCTCACCTACGCCGGCCCTCCGTCTGTTATTGTGGTTGAGAGGGAGGGAGAAACGCTACAGACACTTCCCGCGGCCCCCACCGCCGCGGCGCTTCCGCTTCCGCCGCCGCTCAGGCATTTCCGGGGGGTTGCCTTCCGGGGCTGGGCCCGCTCCCCTTGTCCATGTTGGGTGTGGGACGCAGGCGTCTAGTCTCGGCAGCCATGTTACGCGTGGCCGTTTGTGAGGGCGCTGGCGTCAGTCCATCTTTACCGGGACGGCGTCGCCGCGCCGGAAGCGCCTAGAGTCTGACGCCGGGGGGCGGGGGGGGAGGCCATCAGGACCCTGTGGTTTGCACGTCGCTTTGCCCGTGCCTGGCGGTCTCTGATAAGCCTTTGGACCTCGTGTTGCCATTTGCAAAACGAGTGCATTCCAATAGAGAATTTTCCAGAATTCGTCTAGCTAAAAATTTTTTTTTTTTTTTTTGCCGGCGGGGGAGGGTGGGAGGTGTTGTGGGGGGAAAGTTAACGATGTTACTTTTAAATTAGCTTTTCTCTACCTTGGGGACATTGTTTATGCACATAATGAACAGAATTTTACAGTTTCTGAAAGGGTCGCGTATGAGTGTCTCATTAAGAACTGCCTAGCGCTCTCACGTACGGGCAGGAATCAGTGTCTTTGTTTAATGGCTGAAAATTACCCTCAGAGAGGTTAATATCACACAAGTGGACTGAAACCCAACTTTTTACCTTCCGGATCCCACGTTCTTGCCTCTGCATGCATGTGACTAAAATGAACCAAAATACCTACATTACAATAGATACAAATAACCTTTCAGGAAAGCTAGTGTGCGTTAAACCGTAGGAGATGCAGTTTGACCAGACACGGGGCAGACTAGACGATTCTGCTGCAGAAAGCACTGAAGATGGACAAGGTAAACAAACTTGGGATGGGTGGGGGTGGGGGGCTCCCTGCTCCTTGCTAGTCTTTTCTTAATACCAAACCTGGTGTCTTCTCTTTCCCTACTACGGTTTGGCATCACAGGTTTCAGCTTGTCTTGGCAGACACAGTTCTTGCTGGGTGCCATTCCATGTGTTAAAACCGTGTGTCCTGATTTAGGGCTCTGGGAAGAAAAAAACAAAACCTCGTTCTATTTGTACACTGTTCATCTTAATCCCGGCTTTCGTATTGCATTCTTCCTGTAAGTGAAAGTCGTTGCTTCCGTCAGTTTCTTTCGTATTTGAACTGAAACACTAACACAAACCGTGGCCTTTTCGGTGTTCTGGATTGTCTAGAAAAACATAGGAATCCTATATGGAAGTGCCTAGCACTGAGCCCGGCATAGATACAAGGGATCCAATAAGGTTTACTTCAGTGCAAATGGGATTATTTGAATATACTCCTTCGTTTGGTTAGCATTCTTCCTGTGGCAAAAAGTACCATGGTGGGACTAGAAATACAAATAAGATTGTTTCCTACTTCAAATTTAGAAAGGAGACAAAAGCATGACTACATAAATGCTGAATAGAGATGTTTTCTGAGTGCTATGAGTGCCTGCTGTGTATAATTAGACATCAAAACTAGTTTAGTGGGGCGCCTGGGTGGCTCAGTAGGTTGAGCGACCGACTTCCGCTCAGGTCATGATCTCGCAGTTCGTGAGTTTCGAGCCCCGCGTCAGGCTGTGTGCTGACCGCTCAGAGCCCGGAGCCTGCTTCTGATTCTGTGTCTCCCTCTCTCTCTGCCCCTTCCCCGCTCATGCTCTGTCTCTCTCTGTCTTCCAAAAATGAATAAACATTAAAAAAAAATTTTTTTTTTAAACTAGTTTAAGTTTTAACATGTGAAGGTAGAACATATGCATCCCTTCAGCTCCAAGATTTTTCTGTTCCTTAGTGATACGGGTTTTTATTAGAGTCCTGAGCTAGTGTGCCCTGCTCTCCTACAGTGGCATTTTCAGAGGTGCTCTGACCTCTACAGGGAAATCTGCCCTACACTCAATGGCCCTAAACCACTGAAAGGTTTTTCTTTTTTAATTAAATTTCCAAATGCCTCTACTTCTCATAGTCTTGTAGGTTCTAGCACCAACCTCTCTTCTCCCTTGAAACTTCTTAGGCCCTTAGACAAGGGCCTAGCATTTGTTAGAAGGTTTAACACTTAAGAGGACAAGCCCTGGTTGGGGAGAGGGAACAGGGTTTGTTCAGGGCCACTTCTCATGGCTATGGAGCCTGTGTAACACAACGGCAGGAGGGTACCGTGCACATCGGAGTCATCCACATTACCCTTGGAGTTGAGTAATGTGGTAGAGCTCAGCTACGAATTTAAACAGGATTTTTTGAGAAGCATATCATTTTTTACAACTGTTTCAACTGAGAAGCTGTGTATTCAGTGCTGGTCAGAATGCAGGCTTTACAATTTTAGAAGTTTAGAAAGATCTCGTTCAAGTGTGAGTTCCTCTGCTTACTGGCACAGAGACTCTGAGCCAGTGTTTCAGCTCTCAGCTTCAGGTTTCTCCAGTAGAAATGGACATCGTTATAGTACCTACATAACAAACCACTGCAGAATTTAGTGGTTTAACACAACTTGTTATGATCTGTCATGATTCTGTGGATTGACTGGGCTTGGTTGGACAGTTCTAGCTTGGGGCGTCTTACACTCTTGCAGTCAGACGTTAACTGAAATTGCAGTTAGCTTCAGGCTCAAATGAATGTCACGTTATTGGCAATTCAGGCCAGAAGCCATGTAGGGACTTGCCTAGAGCTCTGCATCAGAGGGCCTGCACATGGTCTCTTTTTCTAGTTTGGGTTTCTCACAACAAAGCCATTGAGCCCTGATAGGGAGCTCTCAGAGACAGAAAATGCAGAGGGTGAGCTGTTCTAAGCAGCTAGATCCCAGATCTAGCCTTGGATCCCAGACTTCTGTCACAGTCTATTGGTCAAGAAGACACTAAGCCAGCCTAAATTCAAGGGAAGAAAAATAAGACTCTACCTCTTCTTTTTTTTTTATTTTTATTTTTTTAACGTTTATTTATTTTTGAGACAGAGAGAGACAGAGCATGAACGGGGGAGGCACAGAGAGAGAGGGAGACACAGAATCGGAAGCAGGCTCCAGGCTCTGAGCCATCAGCCCAGAGCCCGACGCGGGGCTCGAACTCAGGGACCGCGAGATCGTGACCTAAGCTGAAGTCGGACGCTTAACCGACAGCCACCCAGGCGCCCCGAGACTCTACCTCTTAATTGAAGGAGTGGAAAAGAATTTGTGGCCATCTTTAATTTACCACACCACCTCATTTGTTTATTTTTAATTTGGGGAGGGGAACATATGTAGATTTTATTAGCACAAGTATCAGAAAGGAAGGCTGGTAGACCCAGCAGTACAGGTTTTTGAGTCTACACATGAATGATTCTTTACATGTTTTTTTTAATGTTTATTTATTTAGTTTGAGAGAAAGAGAGAGAGAATGCACACATGCATGAGCAGGGGAGGGGCAGAGAGAGAGGAAGAGAGAGAGAATCCCAAGCAGGCTCCACACTGAGCATGGAACTGACGTGGGGCTTGATCTCACGACCACAAGATCAAGACCTGAGCTGATATCAAGAGTCAGATGCTTAACTGACTGGGCCACCCAGCTGCCCCTACATGTTTTTGTTTTTTTAATTGTGTAAAAATACATGCAACATAAAATTTACCATTTTAACCACTTTTAAGTGTAGAGTCCAGTGGCATTAAGAATATTTACGTTTTTGCAGTGCCTGTTGGCTCAGTTGGTTAAGTGTCCGACTTTTGGCTTCGGCTCAGGTCATGATCTCACAGTTTCATGAGTTCAAGCCCTACCTTGGGCTCTGCACTGATGGTGCAGAGCCTGCTTGGGATTCTCTCTCTCCCCTGTCTCTCTACCCCTACCCCAATTGCTCCCTCACTCTCAAAAATAAATAAACTTTGGGGCGCCTGGGTGGCTCAGTCGGTTAAGCGTCCGACTTCAGCTCAGGTCATGATCTCACGGTCCATGAGTTCGAGCCCTGCGTAGGGCTCTGGGCTGATGGCTCGGAGCCTGGAGCCTGCTTCCGATTCTGTGTCTCCCTCTCTCTCTGCCCCTCCCCCATTCGTGCTCTGTCTCTCTCAGTCTCAAAAATAAACATTAAAATAAATAAATAAATAAATAAAAATAAACTTAAGAAAAAAAGAATATATTCACATTTTTGTGCAACTCTTACTATCATCCACCTCCAGAACTTCTCTCATCTTCCCAAATTGAAGCTCTATACCCACTAAACAACTTCCTGCGCTGCCCCCCCCCCCCAGCCCACCATTCCACTTCTTGTCTCTAGATACCTAATATAAGTGGAATCATGTAATATTTGTCCTTTTGTGTCTGGTTACTTTCACTTAGCATAATGTCTTCAAGGTTCATCCATGATGTGGTATGTATCAGAATTTCTTTTTTAAGGTTGAATAACATTCCATAGTATGTATATACCGCATTTTGTTTGTCCATTCATCCATTGATGGGCATTTGGGTTGTTTCTCCCTCCCGGCTATTGTGAATAATGCTTCAGTAAACGTAAGTAAGCAAGTATCTCTTCTAGATCATATGGCAGTTTTATTTTTAGTTTTTCCAGAGTGGCCGCACCATTTTACATTCTCACCAGCAGTGCACGAGGGTTCCGTTTCTGCGTATCTTTGCCCTCGTTTGTGTTTTTGTGAGGTAACATTTGTAATCCACTTAGAACAGTACCTGGCATGCAGCAAAAACTCCACAAAACTTACCTGGTATTATTTGATTGTCCAGAGGCCTCTTTTCCTTCTCAGGTATAGTTGAAGTTGCAAGTGCTGAACCTTAGCATGTAATATTTCTGAAGTTCACTTTCAAAGCATTCTACGCTTTCCCAAGTTAATAAGGAAAGCCTATGAAAGGATGTTTCACATAGGTATGTGCATAGAGAATTGCAATTTCAAAACCAAACACAAGGTGGTAGATTAGGCAAAACCAAACCAAATCAGAACAAAACAAAACAAACCACGAAAGAAAGAATGAGAAGGAAGGAAGGAAGGAAAAGAGGGAGAAGGAAAAACCTGCATGGGAAGCTTTTGTAAGCATAAGCTCTGAGTTAAGCATTAAGCAATAAAGCCTTTGCTTTTTATTTTTAATTTGGGCCAAACTGCACCAGATCAGAGTTATGTCACAGGAAAGTGTAAAGATTAAGGTCAAAACTTGGGAAACTCAACAAGCCTTCTTCTTACAATGACTCGTATTGTGTTTTCCCTGTCACTACATCTAGTGCAGATCTTTTAGCCTGATCTCTAGATATGAGAGTAAAGAAATTCCTCTTCAGAAAAGTGAAACGTCAAAAACTATTTACGATCAGCCAACATTTACTAAAGACTGCATGGGACCTGGGAATAAGACATCAGGGCTGCAGAGAGGACCAGGAAACAGTCTCTGCTCCTAGGCAGGCTGGGAGACATCATGTACAAAGAACAGTTCAGGAGAATGCCACGATGCCCAGCAGCACAGCAGGCACTGAGTGAGTCTAAGCATTTTGCAGCTACACTGGAAATGACTGCAGACACCTCATTTGCACCCCCTATGGGCTTCTGTGTCACTACTTCTTAATTGTGTCTCTGATCATTCTGGCTCTAGCCTCTCCCCTGCAAAGTCTTACTTTTATTGTGTTTGTTTTGGTTTAGGTTTTGGATTCTTTTAATCATAATGTCACTCTACCAATCATTTAAGTACCTCATCACATTTAATCCAATGAACTCTGGGGCCTACGTATCACTTACTCCATTTTATAAGTAACACAACTCCGGTTCAGAGAAGTTAAGTATTTTGCTAAAGGTCACACAGCTAGTAAATTGCAAAGAATCATTGTGAAATTTGAGCTGACTTCAAAACCCATATCCCTAATTACTAAATTGTACAGTCATAATTTTTTCTCCAAGTGGCAATCTGATTGATCTTCCTAAAGTATCCTGTGGATTATGTCAATGGCTTCTTTGTGATTGAATTTGAGTATGCATATGTGACTTGTTAATCAGACATCCAAGGCCCAGTAGACGTTGGTTGTAGTCTACCATTTCATTCTCGTTTCCCTTCACAGATAGTATGTCCCAGCTGCACACAGGACTCACTGTTTCCCCTTGCCTGTCCTGTGATTCTCCCCCTCATCTTAGCTGAATGAACAAGTTACCTCCCTACAGGCAGCAGGTGAATGTCACTCAGGATTACAAGGAAAGAAATGGAAAATGCCAGTGAGCTGGGCCCATCTAGGTGAACCCAATACTGGGACAGAAGTCAATGGTCCTTCGATTCAAAAGGTAACAGGGAGAGAACAGTTGTAGTTTTGAAAAGCTGATTGCATTTTGGTCCTGACATAGTTCATTCATTCATTCAGTATGTATTTCCTGAGTGCTTGCTCTGGGGCCAGGCATTGGACGAGGAGCAAGGAAACAATTGTGATGACAAGTGGGTGTGTTTCACCCTTCCGTATGGTAAGGGAAGACCGACAAATAAGCATAGAGGTGAATCCGTTTCTCAAAAATAAACACATCAGGGGGTGCCTGGGTGGCTCAGTCGGTTAAGCAGCTGGCTCTTGATTTCAGCTCAACTGACCACGTGGAGCCTGCTTAGGATTCTCTCTTTCCCTTCCTTTCTCTTTCTCTTTTTTCCTCTCTCTCTCAAAAATAAATCAATAAACGTAAAAAATTAAAAATAAAAAATAAACACATGGAGGGTGGGCACACGGTAAGTTTTGTTGAATGAAGGAATTCATGAATGCACGGATAAATCTAATATACTCAATTCTTCCTTTTGAGTGCTTCAATTGCTTGGCAAACAAAACCTTTCCAAATAAATGTTATAATTCTATCCAATTAAACATATAAATATGGCAAATAACAACTTACAAAAACGTAAATATATATAGTTATATATTTATATATAGTATATGTTAATATATAAATTAATAAAAAAATTTATATAAACATCGTAAATATGACAAATGACAACTTCTCAGAATGCTAATAATATTTGCAGTCTTAATAAATTCTTATTCTTTCAACTTAAAATTCTAAGTTCAAATCAATACTCAATTAAAAACTTCAAATTGGAATAAGGTTCATCCATCACATTCTTTAATATGCTAGATTTTCTTAAAATATGACAAATAGTTTAAATGCCAATTATTTATAGACTTTTAACACAAAATAGTAATATAGATATAATTTTATCTTCATTTTTATGTTCACATTTCATCTTTTGGGGATTATCAGACACTTAATCACATAAAAAAAATTGATTTCTCATATCTGGGGATTGTAATTGCATATTGATAGGACTGGGTCCCAGCATTCCTTGCTTCCCACCCCCAACCCTTTTCCTTTTGACTGTAAGGACACATGACAGGGGAGGTAGCAGCCACTATCTCCTCACGTAGATAGAGTCTGTGGGAGATGATGAAACCAGCGTGTAATTAAAGGCTAGCAGAGGGCATGGATGGATTCTTGGTATTGTTTAAGTCTGTGGCTATCCATGAATTAAGACTACCCTGGGGAGGGGTGGGGGCGCCTGGGTGGCTCAGTCATTTAAGCATCAGATCTTGATTTTAGTTCAGGTCATGACCTCATAGTTTGTGGGATTCAGCCCCATGTCGGGCTCTGCGCTGGGCATGGAGCTTGCTTAAGGTTCTCTCTCTCTCTGTCTCTGTCTCTCTCTATCTCTCTGTCTCTCTGTCTCGGGGCTCCTGGGTGTCTCAGTCTGTTAAGTGACTGACTTCAGCTCAGGTCATGATCTCATGGCTCATGGGTTCAAGCCCCGTGTCGGGCTCTGTAATGAGAGCTTAGAGCCTGGAGCCTGCTTTAGATTCTGTGTCTCCCTCTCTCTGCTTCTCTCTCTCTCAAAAATAAAAAATAAAATAAAATAAAATAAAATAATAAAAAAGATTCTCTCCCTCTCTCCCTTTGCCCCTCCCCTGCTCACTCTGTCTCTCAAAATAAAGAAAATATTTTTAAAAAGACCCACCCTGAATCCTCCTAATTGCATGAGCCCACACATTTCTTATTTAGCCTAAGCTAAGTTGCAGCTGGAGTTTTATCACTCTTAACCAAAAGAATCCTGATAAATTTTCTGATTGCTAGCCATTGTCCTCCTTTACTATCTTAAACCTTCACAAAACATTTGTTACCCCAAATCGCCTTGAAAGTGCTTGTGGAATGAAGGAAGGTGGGGAGGGTCTAACTTGCACCAAAGTGGTAGGGGGTGAGACGTCAGTATCAGAAGGCAAAATGGGGGACTGATGGAGAACTCTGCAAAATTAGGGATACAGAGCAAGTAGGAAGAACATAAAGGTCCTAGGGTCCTCTTACCAGACCTCCCATGGTTTGTGGAATGGGAAGTCAAATCATTTTGTATGAGTATGAAAGCATGTTTTCCAGAAGGCTTAGATCTCTAGGTGACATTTCCTTGCTTTCTACCAAGATGGTAAAGTGTTACTGTGATACAAAAATGCTAAATAGTTAATTGTAGTAAAGGCAAAAAAAAAAAAAAAAAAAAAAGTGCACTGAGTTTTGGACAGGACTGAGGACAACCTCAGACTCGGGAAAGATGGCATCCAGAAAGGATAGTGTCAACGCATCTGTTGTTTTTGCTTGACTCTCATTCATTTATCCTGGCGATAGTACCTCAATATTCCCAACTTTGGGGCACAATTCTTTATCACCTTCTCGTCCATATAGTGGGGCTGCGTCACCCCTGGCTCCTTCCATGCCTTATAATTCGGTCCATTCCGAATTATAGAATTAAGCTTGCTTGTAGCCACAGCTTGTAGACTGAGTCACGAATCTTATTTCAACGAGTCAAACAAGACTTAAGTCTTTTATTAGAAGTTTTAGGGAAGGAAAACTCTGCTACTGAAACTGTAACTCTAGAACTGCCTTGAGTTGAGGTTGGGGTGGTGGTCAGTGTTTATCTGAGAATGAAGACAACATCAAGGAAAGCACAGATGGGTCAAAAAAAAAATGGAGAGAAAAATTTCTGGCAACTTTTTTTTTAATGTTTCTGGCAACTTTTTCTGAGACTCTGATCTAGCAATGCCTGATCCAGAGATTCCTCTGGACTTTTCAGGTGCGGGAGCCATAGAAATTCCCCTCAACACACACCTTTTTTTTTTCTTTTTCTTTTTTTTTTTTTTTTACATCAGTCATTTGAGTTGGATTTTCTTTTGGGTGTTATTCTTCCAAAGGTGGATATATTACATGTGGTTTCCCCACTAGAGGGTGTAGCTCACTCACTGCACTAGGAGCAAGCCTTTTTTTTTTTTTTTTTTTTTAAGAGAGGTAATGCTAGCAGGCTGGCCATCTAGTCAGAGGGACGTGGGATGGCGCAAGGTCCCAACCACAGAGCTTACCTCTCTGACAGAATCCTTGTCTTAGAAGGACTGGGAGAGCAGTCAGATGACCAAGGCGTGGCTACAGGCATAGGGAATGGGATAGGACTAAGGTACCAGGTAAAGATTTCATGTCAAGAGCCATGAAGTTCCCTTAGTCTTAACAAGGAACATAGGCTTTGGCTTCCATGCCAAATTTGATTGGCAAGGCATGCCCGGATTGTTATGTTGAGAAAGATTTTGAGGCCACATCAAGCTCAGCGGAGTGTACGGTCATTGATTACCGATTACTGGTGTGGGCGTGGAGAGAGGCAAGGCCGGATATGATGCTTTCCATCTATGGGTGAGATGTTTCTCAATAGGAGCACTAGTGGCATTTCGGATGGGTCAGTTCTTCACCATGCGGGACTCTCTAGTGCATTACAAAGTCTTAGCCCAGTAAATGCTAGTAGTACCACTCCAGTCTTTGTGACAAACAAAAGTTGCCCACACATATATTTTAAATGCCTGTTTTGAGAATAGTACTGTTCTACTTAAAAATCATTAGGTTTCACCAAGAGAGACTTGACTTGGATTTACCTGACAAATGAACTAGAGTTTCTTAAATTCCTTAAGACCAAGGGGGGGGGGGGGAGGAAATGAGGTGTTTTGTTTTGTTTTGTTTTGTTTTTAGATCCTGAGATCAGACTGAGCTTGCCATCAGTAAGGGATAGTGATTGACAATGGGGGTGGAAATGAAGAGTCTCCAGAAAAGGTAAGAAGATGCTTATGGTGGTAGGGAGTCAAGTAGAGCCTGGCAGCTGGTGATTCACATGTCATTCTGGGTTGAGGAAAAGGTAGGGAGAGCCTGAGCTGTGGGGTCAGGAGTATTCTGTTAAACAGCAGTGTCATTTGGGGTACCGTCATCTCACCTTAGAGTACTCCATTGTGTTTTGGTGTCTCTTTGGTCAGTGTTGTCTTCATATGACTATTCTCAGAAAGATGTCTTCCACTCTCTACCTCTGAATCCACTGAACAATTATCAGCCACCTTAAATTATTTTTGGAACAAGGTATCATATGAGTCAAGGAGTGAACAAAAATAAATGAATAAAATATTCCCTATCCTTAAGAGTTCAAATATCACCTATTTTCATATTCTTCATGCTCCTCCCCATGCCTTGAAGGAGAAGTGAGAAGAGAATGTTTTGAGCAATAAGGAGTAATATTTTGCTACTTTCAAGTTTTGCATTTATCAATGCCCTCAGGCCAAAGACCACCAGGAACACTTGAGTTGAACAAGTTGGGTTTAAGATTTGTTTCCCACATGAAAAGATGCTCAACGTCACTCCTCATCAGGGAAATACAAATCAAAACCACACTGAGATATCACCTTGTGCCAGTCAGAGTGGCTAAAATGAACAAATCAGGAGACTATAGATGCTGGCGAGGATGTGGAGAAACGGGAACCCTCTTTTACTCTTGGTGGGAATGCAAACTGGTGCAGCCACTCTGGAAAACAGTGTGGAGGTTCCTCAAAAAATTAATAGACCTACCCTATGACCCAGCAATCACACAGCTAGGAATTTACCCAAGGGATACAGGAGTGCTGATGCATAGGGGCACTTGTACCCCAAT
Organism: Panthera uncia; assembly: GCF_023721935.1. Taxonomy (NCBI): domain Eukaryota; kingdom Metazoa; phylum Chordata; class Mammalia; order Carnivora; family Felidae; genus Panthera; species Panthera uncia. The sequence goes on from NW_026057577.1 coordinate 112,180,520, forward strand.
GTTTATAGCATCACTTTCAACAATAGCCAAATTATGGAAAGAGCCTAAATGTCCATCAACTGACAAATGGATACAGAAGATGTGGTTTACATATACAATGGAATACTACTTGGCAATGAGAAAAAATGAAATCTGGCCATTTGTAGCAATGTGGATGGAACTGGAGGGTATTATGCTAAGTGAAATAAGTCAGGCAGAGAAAGATAGATACCATATGTTTTCACTCATATGTGGATCCTGAGAAACTTAACAGACGACCATGGGGGAGGGGAAGGGGGAAAAAAGTTACAGAGGGGGAAGGAGGCAAACCATAAGAGACTCTTAAAAACTGAGAACAAACTGAGGGTTGATGGGGGATGGGAGGGAGGGGAAAGTGGGTGATGGGCATTGAGGAGGGCACCTGTTGGGATGAGCACTGGGTGTTGTATGGAAACCAATTTTCCAATAAATTTCATATTAAAACAATTCTCAATAAAAAAAATAGTAAGATTTGTTGTCAAGAATGAAAATCCACATGGGAAGCCACAGAGAAGCTCGATAAAAGGATATTAGAAAGGATTTATTATAGGATTTAGGATTTTAAATTAATTTGGGGAAATTTTAAGGAAAACTGGCTTTCCTCTAAATTGGATGCCCTCAGGAGTGGAGTCATTCTGCACTTTGGTGTCTTTAAAAGTCTTATTTTGAAAGAGGGAAGAATAGACAAAGGCTAAAGTTGTACTTGGTAGAGAGGCAGCAGTCACTTATACTAGTCCAGGTAGAGGACGTCTGGTATTCTGTAGTTTGCATAATGTTCACGTTTTGCCTGTGTTCAGATGTGATCATGGAGTGGTACTGCCTTTGTCTTGATTCATCATGGTTACAGAGTGGCTGTGCCAGGTGTTAACATTCTGTGAAATTGCTGATGTTAAATAACATCGAGGCCCAGTGGTGAGTAGGAGTCTAAATAACCTGCAGGAATGCCCAGGTTGGCTCCTAGAAGTCACGGGCTTGTACTTTTCCTCACATTGTCATATTTTTTTTTTCTTTTTTTAATTTTATTTTTTATTTTTTATTTTTCAAAATTTACATCCAAATTAGTTAGCATATAGTGCAACAATGATTTCAGGAGTAGATTCCTTAGTACCCCTTATTCATTTAGCCCATCCCCCCCCCACACCCCTCTAGTAATGCTGTTTGTTCTCCATATTTATGAGTCTCTTATGTTTTATCCCCCTCCCTGTTTTTATATTATTTTTGTTTCCCTTCCCTTTATGTTCATCTGTTTTGTCTCTTAAAGTCCTCACATGAGTGAAGTCATATGATTTTGGTCTTTCTCTGACTAATTTCACTTAGCATCATACCCTCCAGTTCCATCCACATAGTTGCAAATGGCAAGATTTCATTCTTTTTGATTGCCAAGTAATACTCCATTGTATACATATACCACATCTTCTTTATCCATTCATCCATCGATGGACATTTGGGCTCTTTCTATACTTTGGTTATTGTGGATAGTGCTGCTATAAACATGGGGGTGCATGTGTCCCTTCAAAAGAGCACACCTGTATCCCATGGATAGATGCCTAGTAGTGCAATTGCTGGGTCGTAGGGTAGTTCTATTTTTAGTTTTTTGAGAAACCTCCATACTGTTTTCCAGAGTGGCTGCACCAGCTTGCATTGGCACCAACAATGCAAAAGAGATCCTCTTTCTCCGCATCCTCGCCAACATCTGTTGTTGCCTGAGTTGTTAATGTTAGCCATTCTGACAGGTGTAAGGTGGTATCTCATTGTGGTTATGATTTGTATTTCCCTGATGATGAGTGAAGTTGAGCATTTTTTCATGTGTCGATTGGCCATCTGGATGTCTTCTTCAGAGAAGTGTCTATTCATGTCTTTTGCCCATTTCTTCACTGGATTGTTTGTTTTTTGGGTGTTGAGTTTGATAAGTTCTTCATAGATTTTTGGATACTAACCCTTTATCTGATATGTCATTTGCAAATATCTTCTCCCATTCTGTCAGTTGCCTTTTAGTTTTGCTGATTGTTTCCTTTGCTGTGCAGAAGCTTTTTATTTTGATGAGGTCCCAGTAGTTCATTTTTGCTGTTGTTTCCCTTGCTTCCAGAGACGTGTTGAGTAAGAAGTTGCTGCAGCCAAGATCAAAGAGGTTTTTGCCTGCTTTCTCCTCGAGGATTTTGATGGCTTCCTGTCTTACATTGAGGTCTTCCATCCATTTTGAGTTTATCTTTGTGTATCATATAAGAAAGTGGTCCAGGTTCATTCTTCTGCATGTCACTGTCCAGTTTTCCCAGCACCACTTGCTGAAGAGACTGTCTTTATTCATTTGGATGTTCTTTCCTGCTTTGTCAAAGATTAGTTGGCCATACATTTGTGGGTCCATTTCTGGGTTCTCTATTGTGTTCCATTGATCTGAGTGTCTGTTCTTGTGCCAGCACCATACTGTCTTGATGATTACAGCTTTGTAGTATAGCTTGAAGTCCAGGATCATGATGCCTCCAGCTTTGGTTTTCTTTTTCAAGATCACTTTGGCTACTCAGGGTCTTTTCTGGTTCCATACAAATTTTAGGATTATTTGTTCTAGCTCTGTGAAGAATGCTGGTGTTATTTTGATAGGGGTTGCGTTGAATATGTAGATTGCTTTGGGTAGTGTCGACATTTTAACAATATTTGTTCTTCCTATCCAGGAGCATGGAATCTTTTTCCATCTTTTTGTGTCTTCTTCAATTTCTTTCATAAGCTTTCTATAGTTTTCAGTGTATAGATTTTTCACCTCTTTGGTTAGATTTATTCCTAGGTATTTTATGGGTTTTGGTGCAACTGTAAATGGGATTGATTCCATGATTTCTCTTTCTGTCGCTTCATTGTTGGTGTATAGGAATGCAACTGATTTCTGTGTGTTGATTTTATATCCTGCAACTTTGCTGAATTCATGAATCAATTCTAGCAGTTTTTTGGTGGAATCTTCTGGGTTTTCCATATAGAGTATTATGTCATCTGCGAAGAGTGAAAGTTTCACCTCCGATTTGGATGGCCGATTTGGATGCATTTTATTTTTTGTGTTGTCTGATGGCTGAGGCTAAGACTTCCAATACTATGTTGAATAACAGTGGTGAGAGTGGACATCCTGTGTTGTTCCTGACCTTAGGGGGAAAGCTCTCAGTTTTTCCCCATTGAGGATGATATTAGCGTTGGGTGATTCATATATGGCTTGTATGATCTCAAGATATGCTCCTTCTATCCCTACTTTCTTGAGGGTTTTTATCAAGAAAGGATGCTGTATTTTGTCAAATGCTTTCTCTGCACCTATTGAGGGGATCTTATGGTTCTTGTCCTTTCTTTTATTGATGTGATAAATCACGTTAATTGTTTTGTGGATAATGAACCAGCCCTGCATCCCAGGTATAAATCCCACTTGGTCGTGGTGAATAATTTTTTTAATGTATTGTTGGAGCTGGTTGGCTAATATCTTGTTGAGGATTTTTGCATCCATGTTTATCAGGGAAATTGGTCTGGAGTTCTCCTTTTTAGTGGGGTTTCTGTCTGGTTTTGGAATCAAGGTAATGCTGGCTTCATAGAAAGAGTCTGGAAGTTTTCCTTTCATTTCTATTTTTTGGAACAGCTTCAAGAGAATAGGTGTTAACTCTTCCTTAAATGTTTGGTAGAATTCTCCTGGAAAGCCATCTGGCTTTGGACTCTTGTTTTTTGGCAGATTTTTGATTACCTATTCAATTTCCTTACTGGTTATGGGTCGGTTCAAATTTTCTATTTCTTCCTGTTTCAGTTTTGGTAGTGTATATGTTTCTAGGAATTTGTCCATTTCTTCCAGATTGCCCATTTTATTGGCATATAATTGCTCATAATATTCTCTTATTATTGTTTTTATTTCTGCTGTGTTGGTTGTGATCTCTCCTCTTTCATTCTTGATTTTATTTATTTGGGTTGTTTCCTTTTTCTTTTTGATCCAACTGGCTAGTGGTTTATCAATTTTGTTAATTCTTTCAAAGAACCAGCTTCTGGTTTCATTGATCTGTTCTGTTTTGGGTTTTGTTTTGTTTTGTTTTTTTGTTTTTTGTTTTGATAGCATTAATTTATGCTCTAATCTTTATTAGTTTCTGTCTTTTCTGTTGGTTTTGGGTTTTATTTGCTGTTTTTTTTTCCAGCTCCGTAAGGCGTAAGGTTAGGTTGTGTATCTGAGTCCTTTCTTTCTTCTTTAGGAAGGCCTGGATTGCTATATACTTTCCTCTTATGACTGCCTTGCTGCGTCCCAGAGGTTTTGGGTTGTGGTGTTATCATTTTCATTGGCTTCCATATACTTTTTAATTTCCTCTATAACTTCTTGGTTAGCCCATTCGTTCTTTAGTAGGATGTTCTTCAGTCTCCAAGTATTTGTTACCTTTCCAAATTTTTTCTTGTGGTTGATTTTGAGTTTCATAGCGTTGTGGTCTGAAAATATGCACAGTATGATCTCGATTTTTTTGTACTTACTTAGGGCTGATTTGTGTCCCAGTATATGGTCTATTCTGGAGAATGTTCCATGTGCACTGGAGAAGAATGTATATTCTGCTGCTTTAGGATGAAATTTTCTGAATATATCTGTTAAGTCCATCTGGTTCAGTTCATTCAAAGCCATTGTTTCCTTGTTGATTTTTTGATTAGATGATCTGTCCATTGCTGTGAGTGGGGTGTTGAAGTCTCCTACTATTATGGTATTACTATCAATGAGTTTCTTTATGTTTGTGATTAATTGATATATATATTTGGGTGCTTTCACATTTGGCGCATAAATGTTTACAATTGTTAGGTCTTCTTGTGGATAGATCCCTTGATTATGATATAATGCCCTCTGCATCTCTTGATACAGTCTTTATTTTAAAGTCTAGATTGTCTGATATAAGTATGGCTACTCTGGCGTTCTTTTGTTGACCATTAACATGATAGATGGTTCTCCATCCCCTTATTTTCAATCTGAAAGTGTCATTAGGTCTAAAGTGGGTCTCTTGTAAACAGCATATAGATGGATCTTGTTTTCTTATCCATTCTGTTACCCTCTGTCTCTTGATTGGAGCATTGAGTCCATTGACATTTAGAGTGAGAACTAAAAGGTATGAATTTATTGCCATTATCATGCTTGTAGAGTTGGAGTTTCTGGTGGTGTTCTCTGGTCCTTTCTAATGTTTGTTGGGTTTTGGTATTTATTTATTTACATACATATATATGTATATAAATGTATATAAATTTTTTTTCATCTTTTCTCCCCTCAGAGAGTCCCCCTTAAAATTTATTGCAGGGCTGGTTTTAGTGGTCACAAACGCCTTTAATTTTTTTTTGTCTGGGAAACTTTTTCTCTCTCCTTCTATTTTGAATGACAGCCTTGGGGGATAAAGAATTCTTGGCTGCATATTTTTCTTTTTTTTTTTTTTTTTTCAACTTTTTTTTTTTTTTTTTTTTTTTTTTTTTATTTTTGGGACAGAGAGAGACAGAGCATGAACGGGGGAGGAGCATATTTTTCTGATTCAACACATTGAATATATCCTGCCACTCCTTTCTGGCCTGCCAAGTTTCTGGGGATAGGTCTGCTGCAAACCTGATCTGTCTTCCCTTGTAGGTTAGGGACTTTTCTTCCCTTGCTGCTTTCATGATTCTCTCCTTGCCTGAGTATTTTGTGAATTTGACTATGATATGCCTTGTTGATGATTGGTTTTTGTTGAATCTAATGGGGGTCCTCTGTGCTTCCTGGATTTTGATGTCTGTGTCTTTCCTCATGTTAGGAAAGTTTTCTGCTATGATTTGCTCACATAACCCTTCTACCCCTATTTGTCTCTCTTCCTCTTCTGGGACCTCTATGATTCTGATGTTGTTCCTTTTTAACAAGTCACTGATTTCTCTAATTCTTAAATTGTGCTGTTTTACCTTGATTTCCCTCTTTTTTTCTGCTTCATTATTCTTCATAAGTTTGTCCTCTATATCACTGATTCTCTGTTCTGCCTCATCCGTCCTTGCTGCTGTGGCATCCATCCATGATTGCAACTCAGTTATAGCATTTTTTATTTCATCCTGACTAGTTTTTACTTCTTTTATCTCCACAGAAAGGGATTCTAATCTATTTTTGACACCAGCTAGTATTATTATTATTGTGATTCTAAATTCTGGTTCAGACATCTTGCTTGTATCCGTGTTGGTTAAATCCCTGGCTGTCGTTTCTTCGTGCTCTTTCTTCTGGGGTGAATTCCTTTGTTTCGTCATTTTGATGGGATAAAAGGAATTAACGAGGTAGAAAAATTAAAATTAAAAAGTATTAAAATTAAAAAATTAAACACACACACACACAAATCGAATAAATGATACTAGGTCCTAGATGTGTTTTGGTCTGGGTGTTGAAAGTGGTTTGATAGATTAGAGAAAAAAGTTGGGGGGGGGGGGAAGGAAATCATTTGAGAATTTGAAAAAATGAATACACTGAAGTAAACTAAAATGAAATGATGGGAGTAAAATAGAATTTGAAAAAAATTACACAAAAATAAAGAGTATAGTGGAAAAAATTTTAAGAAAAATATTTTTAATAAAAATTAAAAATAAAAATGAATATTTTCTCTTTCTGTATTCAAGAAAAAGAGATGAAACAAAAAACAAATCGTTTGAAAATTTGGAAAAGTGAATACACTGAAGTAGACTACAAATGATGGAAGTAAAATAGAATTTGAAAAAATTTACATAAAAGTAAAAAATATAGAAAAACAATTAAAAATATTTTTAATAAAAATTGAAAAAAAATGAATTTTTTCTCTTTCTGTATTCAAGGAAAAGAAGTGAAAAAAAGAAAGAAAGAAAGAAAGAAAATTGAATAAATGGACCTGCTAACAGATTGAAATAGGACTGAAATTACTTCGTTTTCCCCTAGATGTCAGACTATGAAGCACTTTATAGTCCATAAACTAAGCAGACAGTGATACTTGTTCTTGAAGGGCAAGGTTGGCCCAGTTCGGCCGGGCTTAGTGTAATGGCTCCTTTCACCACTAGATGGCGCTGCTAGCCTACTGGGCTGGAACGTTGTGATGCTCCTAGGTGTGTATGCGCGTGTGCGGGAGCAGTGAAAATGGCCTGCCTCTACTATCGGAACTCTTCTTCCCATCAGCAATCACGCACCCATCCTCTGTCTTCAGCTTTCATCCACTCCCCGCTTTTTCACTGTCCATGACCAAGCCCCAGGCAGTACCTGTCTCCTGAGTTTTGTCTCAGATGCGGGTGTTTTCCCTGGCCCCTAACTTCCGAAGGACTGCGGCTTTGACCCCTTCCGCCCCTCTGCGAGCGGGTCTCACCGAGCGATGGCCGAATGAGCAATGGCTGAATGTTAGCTGCACCCAGGAACGCTTGCTGGACCCTGCTGCTGCCGGTGCCCCGAGACTGCGGCCAGGTGCCTGCCTGGCCCAGAAAAAGTTCACGAGACAGTGTAGCAGCAGCATTTCAGGGATTATGGAAAAATCACAACACACATCTGGCACCAGGCTTCACCCTTAACGACCCTGTACCAGCACCAGCGAATGTGGCCCTTCTCTGGGGTCTGCTGGGACCAGGTGGCTTCAACAGTCTCTACCAAATGTCCTTCCAGCAGTGGAACCGCTTTTTCCCGTGTGGTCCAAGAACCTCCTGGACCCCACTCTGTTCCTGGGGGTTCACCTTTCCCACCAGAGCACCGCCAGGTATGTAGCTGCAGAGTTGCAGCCTTTGCGCTCCCCTTGTTTACAGTCTCAATGGAGTTTAACCCTCTCCTTTCTCCTTTCTCCCTTTTTAGTTTAGTCCCTGGGGCTGTTTCCAATTTTCCACTTTCTCTCCAGCTTCTTTTGGGGAGGGGTGCTTTTCTCATATTCTCCCCCCCACCCCCCGTCTCTGTCCTCTCTCCGCCCGCAAAAGCGGCTCCCTTCCCGCAGCTTCTCGCTCCCCAAGTTCACCTCTCTGTGCCGCGTACCTGCTGAATTCTGTGGTTTCGGTTGTGCAGATTGTTGTGTTAATCCTCCAATCAGTTTTCTAGGTGTGCAGGATGGTTTAGTGTTGCTCTGGCTGTATTTCGTGGGCGCGAGACACACAAAAAACTTTCATGCTGTTCCCCCATCTTGGCTCCACCCCTACATTGTCATATTTTTAAATAATCATTCATTTTCTTGCTCCCTTGCTGGACTGTAAACTGCACGAAGACACGGACCTGTTTTAATTACCACTGAGGTCCCAGAATTTAACCAAATCTCTCACTCTCATAAGTACTTAAATAATATTTATTGAATAAATGAATGAATTGTCCAATTAGCATAACAGACTGTGAGTGGCTCAAAGTCAGGGGTCACTTTCAACTCAGCTCTGTATTTCTAGAAACAAGCACAATTCTGGCACATCTCATTAAATATATCTTGAGTTAAAGAGGGGCTTTCCATAGCATAAGATTTATTGATTTTTTTAAAAATAAAGTGATGTAATGAATTCCACTTTTTGAAAGAAGGACGACGTTTAATTCAAATGGGTTCAGTCCTGAAGAATGAAGGAAAATCAGGTCTTATTCTGAGATTTTTTAGTCGTTCTGCATTTTCCACTGTATTGAATTTTCAAAGTGTGTTTCAAAGCTCTAAGAGAAATTGATATAAACATTTAGAGACTATTTGTATTCAATATAACCTTCTCTTCTAATCTAGCTGTATTTTAGTAAGGATTTTAAGGGAAGGGAGGCCTTGATTTGTAAACCCCTGATTTAAACAGCACACAGCTATAAAGGTATGCTCTACCCTCACGCTTCCTTCACCCTGGTGACTCCTCTACTTTGAAATCATGGGGAAAAATTATTAGAGCTTTTAGCAATTGAGTGAACCTGTATATTAAGAAGTATAGGGAGGGACAAAAATGATTCCCTGAGGTACCCTGAGGAACTTTTTTCACTTTTCTGAACCAGAATTACCATAATCTGCCATGATTATGGGTACCTACTGAGAAAACTCTTTGAGGCTCACTGTGAACGTTCTCTATGAACTGCAAGCAGAAAGGATTTTTATTGTTGGGGGCAAAGGACATAGTGGTCAAGAGCAAGATTAATACAGCAATGTGGAAAACAGAAGATATTTGTCGTCTTCAGCAGAAATACAGTAAGAAACGACAGCAAGCCAATGACGACATTTTGTGCTAAATTATAGTCAGTAGGCTTTTGCTATTGTATTTTTCATGAAAAAGCGGACCATTTTTTAAAAAAAAATTAATAGCTACAGAGGAGCTACTGGGAAATAATAAAAACATTAATCTTTTGCAAATACTTACTAATTCACATTAGGCAACAATTAACTTTGGAGTCTTTTCTTTTTATATGCCAAAAAAGGGAATAATCAATCGCATCCCTTCCTACCACACAGTTTTGGTTTGGGTCTCATAGGTGCCCTGTTTGGGAAAGTACTTTCTAAGCTGTGGCAGGCTTTATATTCTATTTCTGCACCTAGCACAGTATCTTAAACTTACTAGATGCCTACTAAATATTCATGAGACAAATGGATAAATATGAGAAATTGTTCTGAAAAATCCTAAAACTCTACCCAAATAGAGATTCTAATCATGAGATAAGATAATGAGAAGTTTAGGGGCACCTGGATGGCTCAGTCGGTTAAGCGTCTGACTTCGGCTCAGGTCATGATCTTGCAGGAGTCCGAGCCCTGCATCAGGCTCTTTGCTGACAGCCTGGAGCCTGCTCCTGATTCTGTGTCTCCCTATCTCTGTGCTCCTCCCCTGTTCATGTTCTGTCTGTCTGTCTGTCTCTCTCTGTGTCTCTCAAAAATAAATAAACATTAAAAAAAATTTTTTTTAAAGATAATGCGAAGTTTAGCTTGAAGGTTCTGGATGTCAGATTGGTATACTTGTCTCTTGGTTTCTCCCCTAGTGAGCTATGACTTCTTGATGCATCCCTAAATTACCCTCAACCTCAGTTTTATCATCTACAAAATGGTAGTTAACACCAATACCTCCTTCATAGGATCGTTTTGAATATTGAATGAGATAATTACTATGTAGTAGCATGCACAGTGCCTGGCATATAATAGGCACAAAAGTTACATTAGGTTTATTTATAAGTATTCAAAAGATCCCCATCATGTATTCTTTCATATATTTTATATTTTCCTGTATACGTAATAAATATATTTTTCAAAAGTCTGATCATTTTATATCCTTCAAAAGTATGTATCATTTTATATCCTTAGATTTTCCTTTTTTTAGCTCAACGTTATGTCATGCTTATTTTTAGAAAACCAAATACGTAATATCTAGTAAACTTTCTTTTTATCATACATGGCTTAAAAAGGATGAGCCTTTAAACAAAATGTTGAGCCAAAAGTCTTCAGTGTGCTTAAGCAGATCAACCTTCTGACTTCCCCAGGATGCGGAAACAACATACTGGCAGAACCTGAACTAGAACCCGAAGGAGAGAGGGAGGCACACATGCAGATAACATAAAGTTGTGCTCGGTGCCCTCAGCTTATCATGAATGTGTCCTGGCCCCACATTTGGAATGAAAATCTGAGAAGTAAGAAACTTCAGGCTAAAGGAGATAAATGTGACAGCTGGGGACTCAGATAATTCTTACATGTGAACTCTGAAATGACCAGGGAGGGCAAGCTGAATGGATTTCCCACTGGCCTGAGACAAAAAGAAGATTAGCAGTAGGACATAGGCATACCAAACACCAGGAAGATGAATATGGACAAGGGTATTTAAGTGGTGGTACCACAATAGGAAAAGGAGCAGATTTTATCTGAGAAAAATATATTTCCTTCCAGGGCTACTAATGTCTTTGTACTTGTCTAAGAACTACTTAGAAAATGAAAACCTTAGAAAATACTAAATTTCTTTCCAGCAAAGTCAAAGGGCATTGGAGCATTGATATTTGTAGAACTCCTATAAACAATGACACAACTGCTTCCGTGACTTGTTTCCTAAGAAATATTGACTACAGATGTACTACAGATTATTGAAGCCAATCATCAATTATTAGAATATCTAATTTTTCCCTAGCATGTTACTCTTTTTTTTTTTTTTTAATTTTTTTTTAACGTTTATTTGTTTTTGAGACAGAGAGAGACAGAGCATGAACAGGGGAGGGTCAGAGAGAGGGAGACACAGAATCTGAAACAGGCTCCAGACTCTGAGCTGTCAGCACAGAGCCCGACGCGGGGCTCGAACTCACGGACCACGAGATCATGACCTGAACTGAAGTCGGCCGCCCAACCAACTGAGCCACCCAGGCGCCCCTCATGTTACTCTTAAAACTATTACGCTAAACTGATCCGTACATTATTCTTTGAGAACACCTTTATAACTTTCTAAGGATAGGGCCCAGAATAGCCAAGACGATTAGTAATAGAACAAAGTTGAAGAATATATCCTTCCTAGTTTCAAAGCTGATGGCAAACTTCAGTAGTCAAGACAGTATCGTATCAATATATGGATAGGTATACAAACCTGGAATAGAATTTAGAGTCCAGAAATAAACCCTTATATTTGTGATCAATTGATTTCAACAAGGGTGCTAAGACAATTTAGTGGGGAAAGAACAGTCTTCAACGAATAGTGCTGGGACAATTGGATATCTATGTATGAAACAATGAAGTTAGATATCCTACCTCATACCATGTACAAAAATTAACTCAAAATGGGTCAAAGACATAAGTATATAAAAAATAAGTATAAGCCTCTTACAAGAAAACAGAGGAGTAAATCTCTGGGACCTTGGGTTAAAGCACTGGTTTCTTAGATATGACAATGAAAGCATAGCAACAATAAATTAAACATCATCAAATGAAAATATTTTGTGCTTCAGAGGACATCATTAATAGAGTGAAAAGACAACCCACAGAATGGGAGAAAATACTGCAAATAAATATCTGATAAGGAACGTGTATCCAGAATATATGAAGAACTCTTACAACTCAACCATAAAAAGGTGAATAATATTATTGAGAGGTGAGGAAAGGATTTGAATAGGCATTGAGCAAATGGTTAATTAGTCCATGAGATGATATTAAACATCATTTGTCGCTAGAGAAATGCAAATCACAGCCACAAGACACCACTTCACACCCATTAGGATGGTTATCATAAAAAAGATGAAGAATAACAAGGGTTGGTGAGAATGTGGAGAAATTGAGGCCTCATGCATGGCTTGTGGGATTGTAAACTGTCGCAGCTGCTTTGGAAAACAGTTAGGCAATGCATCAAACTGTTAAACATAGAGTTAGTATATGACCCAGAAATTCCGCTCCTAGATATACGTCTAAGAGAAATGAAAACATATGTCCACACAAAACCCTGTACATGAATGTTCAGAGCAACATTATTCACAATAGCCCAAAATGTAAACAACCCAATGCCCAATAAAAACGGTGTGGTATAGCCATACAATAGACTATTACTTCACCATAAAAAGACATGAAGAAGTGGTATATTCTACAACATGGATGCACTTTGATAACCTTATGCTGAATGACAGAAGCCAGAAACAAAAAGCCACGTATTGTATGATCGCATTCATACTAATTGTTCAGAATAAGCAAACCCAACAAGACGAAAGTAGACCAGTGATTGCCAGGTACTGGCGGGATGGTGGAAGGGAGACAGACTTTCGATGAAATTTATTCTGAAATTAGATAGTGGTGCAAATATGCTAACGACCACTGGATTGTACACTTTAAAACAGTGCATTTATGAATTTATGATTCACTCTGTTTTTAAATTAAAATCCTGAAAATAAATTCTTAGCAATAAAGAAGTTATTTTTCACTTCCCCGAAACCTTGGGATCCTAGGGAAGAGGGTAAACAGTAAGTTTGAAGGAAGGATGGAAGTGGAGAGCTACTAATAAATTTGGGAGAAGGGGTAGTCTGTACAATTTCGTTTTCTTCTAAGGGATCTCAGCATGGGCCATGAGCTTATCGCGACCACTACAGAGGAAGTCTATTTGATGCGGTTTTGAGGTTGTCTGGGAGGTACTGTTGCACTAGTTGAGGATGACGATCGTACAGGTTATATTTCTGAGGGAAAGAAAAAGTTGGTAAATATGGATGGAGAACTAAGGGGCTAGATAGGAAAGCCTGCTGATGGTGAGGTGACTGGTTATTTTGATTTGTCTGAGACCGTTCTCTTTTGGCACCCAAAGTCTCACCCCCCAGGAAAACCCTCAGTCTCAGGCAAACCAGGTTGGTAAGTCATCTAGTTGGAAGCAACACAACAAGGACACTGGTGATGTATGACAAGCATTATGCTAAGCTCCTTTTAGGCCTTAGCTTTTTCAGTTCTCACCGTCAACTTCTCGGGTAATTGCTTAGGTTAAGTTACCTGTCCTAGGTCGTATTGCCCTCTGACTTCATGGAGCTCATGTTTGTTGATAGGCCAAAACCAAAGGAACAGAAACATAAAAATAAAATATCTGGTAAGAATTATGAAGGAAACAGAAGCATACTAACATGAAAAATACCAGAAGTAAATCTACTTTAGACAGGATGGCCAGGGGAGGTATCTGTAATGGAGAAATATTTAGACTGAAGCCGAAACAATGAGACACAACCAGTCCTGTGAAAAGCATGCACTCTTCTTGCAGGAGAGGATGGTTTTTGCCCAAAGGTCCTGAAGCAGCAGAGAGCTTCGTATGTTTGAAAGTATCAGGAAAGAAGCGTCAGTGTTGTCACAGCGTATTTAGCAATTAAAGCAGGAAATATTATCTCAGATTTGTAGCTGAGAACTTGAGTTATGGAGGGGTTACAAGACTTCCCAGGATCACTTAGCCCTGCAGGGGCAGGACTCAACCCAAGGTCTTCTGACTGAGTACTGAGACTTATTGCCATAGTCTTATCTTGAAAAGGGTGATTTTTCTCACAGCTTTGATTTTCAAACATTTTAGGAACAGAAACTTTTTTCACATATAATCTCACTCTGAAACCTAATGTTCAGAACAGGGAGAGGGGGACTTCTCTGCTGGAGTTGGAGGTAGGACTCAGAATCTCAGTTGCTCAGTACCTGTTACCCCCATCCCCCTGAGGTTCAGCCAGCTGGAGTGAAACTCCAAGGACACTTTTAGTTTCCAGAATCACATCTTGAGGGTTTCGCACACACATTCCAAAATGTGTAGAAGGGTTGCTTTTTTTTTTTCTTTTAATTTTAATTCCAGTGTAGTTAACATACAGAGTTAGTTTCAGGTGTAAAGTATAGTGATTCAAAATTTCCATATATTACCGGTCAGCTACATGTTAAGTTCTCAAAACAGGTTTCTGTTTTGGGTTTGGTGTTTTCACTTACATGTTAGCGAAGCAGTACACGCAGGAATTAGAATACGTAACATTATTAGAAGCGCATAGTGGGCTGACTCTTATGGAGCATATAGATTTTTGTTGTATGGTCTTCTTTTGATAGTAACCGCATGGAATGTCCTAAAACAAAACTCCACAGGTCAAACTCTGTCCTGTAATGATCTCTTAATGGCTTCTAATATAAGTGCTTGGGAGTTTTATTTTGTGCAGACAGGAGATAATGATAAAATATGTCTTCTTTCACACTTTAAACATCAGAACTTCCTTATTTTAAATTCAGCAGCTGGAGCCTTTGGGGTTTCCACTTAAAAGGCAGCTGAGGCCATATAGCCCTGACCTTTGGCTGTGTAATATGTATCTGGTAGAAGGGAGAGAGAACATTCTGGGAAGTGACAAAAAAATGACTACAACCACTGTTGAAGCGCTTCTGGAATCATGTTAGTTCATCAAAACCCCCTTTAACTGTGGTTCTTAGATTGGAATACCCTGCATGGTCCTACTCTGGTATTCACTATAGACCAGTCCTCTGGGGATTAGGAGGCTGGAATAGTGAGACAAGATTTCTTCAATATCTCCCCATTTTATTTTTCTACCTTCATAGTCCCAGAGTTGGAATAAGCTGGATCCAGAGGAAGTTGAGTGACAGAGTAAATTGTCTACAGGGGGGCCTGGAAAGTTCATAAGCACCATGTAATGAGCAGATAAAGGAATGGGCTGCCACAATTTCCTACTCCATTGACTCAGATCACATAATATTTAGATATCCGTAGATCAAGGTGCTACCATATCTACAAAACTTCAGTGGCTCTCATTGCCTACAGCAATGTTTGCCAACTTCAGTCCCTTGGGTCATGATTCCTTCCAAATTCCTGTGCCATTTTTTCTTTAAAAGTATTTTTTACTGAATGGGTTTCCTTTTTAAACTTGACTACTCACCCTAGAAATGTCCTAAACGTTAATATCCAGGATATCTTGGATTTGAAGTTGTAATTATATTTTTTTCTAACACACATCAAAGAACAGTTATAATGATTACAACCAAAATATTCACTGTTAAATTAGCTAAAATG
Source organism: Panthera uncia (assembly GCF_023721935.1). Lineage (NCBI taxonomy): Eukaryota > Metazoa > Chordata > Mammalia > Carnivora > Felidae > Panthera > Panthera uncia. Next base: position 112,195,907 of record NW_026057577.1, read on the forward strand.
ATCACTAATATTATTAGAGGGTACTCAAGTCACTTTTTGAGAAATACTGTTTATGTCTGTCATCTCCTTTTTTAATGAGTAAGGCTACATGATTTGTTTGGGGAGGCTTTACCAAAAAAAGTTTTTCTTTGGTGTACTCTTAAGAGATGAAAATGATTTCTAAAATTGAATATGAGTATGAAAAGAAGGATAATTTAATTAGAATTATATACACAAAGACAAAATTGGAATAGCTTGGAGCCCAAAATAATTTAAGTCACCTAGAACCTAAGGTGAGAAAAGGGAATTCTCCTTTCAGGGAGAAATGCTGCATTAAAGAAGGTATTCTAAGTCATGCAAAAAGGTTTATCTCCCATCAGTACTAGAAGTCACCGTTCTAAGGAGAGAGATGTCTCAATCAGGTTTGTATTTTAGAAGGCCCATATTTAACAGTGTGGGAAAGATTAGTATAGGGATTGACAAACTTTTCCTATGAAGAGCTAGGTAGCAAGTATTTTATAATTTTTAAGCCATATGGTCTCTGTTGCAACTACTCAACTCACGTAGCCTAAAAGCAGCCAGAGCCAATGCATAAACTAATGAGCATGGCTGCGTTCCAGTAAAACTCTTTTTCTCAAAATAAAGTGGCCATCTTTTGCCAACTCCTGGATCAGACTCAGTACAGAAAGACAATTAGGTGGCCACTGTAATAATATAGGCAAGAAGTGAGGAGAACTTAAATGCAAGCAACAGCAATGAATTTAGAAGGAGGGAAAAACCCCAGAAATTAGGAGATTTAATTGCTGGTGGTATATAAGGAAATAGAGGTGCAGTAAAGACAGGGATGAGTCCTGGTTTACCCTAGGATCTCTTTTGACAGAGTTGGGTAGATTGAACTATATGCATTGCCATCACATATATCAGAAATGATCAAATATTAGCAATTTCATGTGGTTTAATATGGTTCAACCTAATAGAAATACTAGAAGCCTAAGACTGTAAAAATCATTCTCATGTAGGAAGTAGAAAACTTACCTTGTGTGGCCCGTTACCAAAAATATCTGAAACAAAAATGTTTAGGAAAAAGGATCAAGTAAAAAATATAGTATTTAGATGTGAACAGTTAATTAACCCGTTAAGGAATCCCATCTAAATTAATAACCATGAAAGTCATAGAAAAATATGTGGCTCCTTCAAGTAAGATTTGCCTAGCCGTGCCTGGTTCCCAAAGCACTCTGCAAGCACACTTACTGTCCCACCTGAGAATTCAACCATAACCCATTCCTAGGTTTAATGTTGGCTTTAGTCAGGAGAGATTCATCCTCTGGGACTCAGCATATCATCCACAGTTGGGCTGCTCAGACATTGTGTAGACCCATTTTAGAGAAAGCCTAGTTCTTGATAGACTGGCTACCTGCTGACAGTAATCTTAGATACCTGCATTCTTTTTTGACTATTGCCTGTCTTAAATATCTTCTTTTTAAACTCAATGTGCTTATAAGGAAGGCTCTTGCTGTGTTTGGGATCTCTGTGTCAACAACTGCTTACCCAAATGGTTCCTATAACCTTCATACTTTATATTCTACTTAACAGCCTTGACTTCTTTCAGCTGCTATAGCTGAGTGTCCTCCTTGCCTACCCTTCTACTTCACCAGATCAAATCTCCGCTGGCAGATTTAATTTCGCCTCATGAGTTTCCTTTCCAATTTTGCTGGAGTTAATTTGAAGAGCTAAGCCCTCTCTTGAGATTTGATAACATCAGGCTGTGCTCTAATAGTAAGCCATGTTAGAAACTGATACTGCTTTGTGTAGAAGGTATTTGAATATGCACACGCACGCACACACACACATGCACACACACACAAACACACTCAATGCCAGTGTGTGGGAGTATAGTGGGAAAGCATTACGAAGAGAAGAGAAATGAAATTGACTATCAACTCAACAGACCAAATTATTTGTCCAATAGTGATTACACCTCTCATAAATCATTCTTTAAGCTATCTCAAGTCTGAGCCTGTCTATGGCAGAGTTTTTGGAATATTGAAAAATGGATTCACCACTGATACTCATTCTAGCTGAGGTAATAAATTCATCTCTGAGAGAAATTTCAAGTTTCAAAAATCCATACATCTAGAAAACAGTTATTATTGGCTTGTTACTTTCCTTGGAAGATCAGATGTTTACTCCCTCCCCAAAGTTCTTTGACAAATCCTTACATGAGAAATAACTGGTAGCCAAAATAGCCACAAAGAAAGTTTTCATCTTCTCCCAAAAGGAACAACGTGATTCATCTAGTGGCGTTCCCTCTGTCAAGAACTTCCTAGCAAATCCTCAAAGGCTCAATTCTCTTTTTGAACTGAGAGTTCTACCCCCTTCTGAGAACCTGAGAGCGCATTATGAAGTCACTTTGCAAATGATCTATTTACATGTGACACCAAGGGCAAAGTCACCAGGTCACCAAAGACCAAGAACACTTTGCAGGCCAAAATATTTCATTTCTAAGAGGCTGTACAGCTATGGCATGACAGCATGATTTACCACTGATTTGTTTGATTGATAAATTATTATTCAGTTCCATAGAAGTGTGTTATACTTATTAACTAGCAAGAAGAAACAAATGTGAAAAAGATGAACTTAGAGTGAGTAATTCTGGGAAAAATTTTTTTTGAAATGTACGTCTGTCTCCCCTTCCTCCCAAAAATTCTGATTCAGTGGATCCAGAGTGTGACTCAGACGTATCACACACACACACGCACACACACACACTTAAATTGCATGACAGAGTCTGATTCACCTCTTCAGTTGAGAACTGATGGATTAGAATAGAACAATAATGGCAATTTTTCTGTCTTAGTAGAACAATCTCTTTATCCTTTTTTGAAAATTTATTTATTTAAATTCAAGTTAGTTAACATACTGTGTAGTATTGGTTTCGGGAGTAGAACCCAGTGATTCATTACTTACAGATAACACCCAGTGCTCCTCCTAATAAGTATCCTTCATCCCATCACCCATTTAGCCAATCCCCCCACACCTCCCCTTTAGCAACCCTCAATTTGTTCTCTGTATTTAAGAGTCTCTTATGGTTTGCCTCCCTCTGTTTTTATTTTTCCTTCCCTTTCCCTGTGTTCATCTGTTGTGGTTATCCTTTTTTATTGCCATATCCATTCCTACATCCCTGGTCATGGCACCTACTATCATATTTAACACAAAGCATGTTAACGAAATAATCGGGATTATACATGGAGACTCAAGTCTATCATGTGATTTCAATTATAATACTTGGATTGCATAACAAGGTAGGGACCCAGAGATCATGAAAAATCAAGAATTCCATATTGAACATTGTGTTATGACCAGGTGAAATGGGGCTTAGTTCATACTGTTACTAAAATAAAGACATGAGGCTTACCTCTTAAGGAAGGGCGTGTTATTCTAAAAGTATGATAAGTTCTCTGATTTCCCAGGGACACCAAGTTCTCTTAAGCACTTGTGCTTTGAATAATAAAGATGGACTATTTTAGAACAGATAATTCTTTCTACATTGTGACAAAGATTCTTTGCTTGACTAAACTTTATTAAGACTCCTTAACTTTCTCCCAAGGCCATGTGTGCAGTTCCTTGTCAAACTTAGTTTCTGCAAGAATCCTGCTCAGTTTAACCACAATTGTATTATACAAATACAATTATTTATAAACTAATTAACTAGAAAACAAAATTGTAAAATATTTGCCAGGACTTTTAAAAAAGATTTTATTTTAAAATTGTAAGATATTGAGGGACACCTGGGTGATTCAGTCAGTTGAGCATTCAACTCTTGATTTTGGCTCAGGTCATGAACCCAGGGTCTTGGGATCAAGCCCCATGTCAGGCTCCTCATGGAGCATGGAGCCTGCTTGGGATTCTGTCTCTTCCTCTACCTCTCTCCCCCACTTGCTCTCTCTGTCTCTCTCTCCAGAATAAAAAAATAATAATAATAAACAAAATAAAATTGTAAGATATTTAAAGTGTACATTGTGATGGTTTGATGTACCTGTACATTGTGAAAGGATTTTCCCCATCTAGTTAATTAACACATCCATCATATATTTATCTTTGGTGTGTGTGTGTGAGAGAGAGAACATTTAAGTTCTACTCTCTTAGCAAATTTCAATTATACAATACACTGTTTTCAACTATAGTCATCATGTTTTACATTAGAACCTCAGAACTTACCTTAGAGTCTCAACATCTTTTAGCTGAAATTTTGTTAGTATTATCGGCGGAATTTAAATCTGGGAAAACTGACTTCAGAGCTCACCAACCTAACCACTGTATTATTTAGCATTTTGGCTCACATAAAGGGTTCATTGAGGACAAGAATGATCTTACTTATCATTGCATCCTGGGCCCCTAACCCAGTGCCCAGCACCTGATGCCTCAACAAGTGCTGGCTGAGAGATTGTGAGCAAACAATTTTCTGAACATTCAAGGTGTCAGTGGGAAAGGCTGCCTTTTAATCGTCTGACTTTCTCATCTTCAGGGCCATCCAGTCAGAAGCAAGAGTTGAATGACAATCTCTCAGGGATATGGAATAACATTCCTCTCTGAACAGAAAGTTGAACGATAAGACTTGTCTTTTTCAGGAGCTGAGATTCTGTGACTCTGTGATTTCCCAATAGCCCTAAAAATGTGTTGTCCCAGTGTCTTTCAGGAGAAAAATATATCCACCCATCTGTTAGGTGACCATCTCAGAATCCTCTGGGCAGAAGATAGTCATGGGACTGCGGTTGCCTGGGGCAAGGGAGAGAACGTGGGAGAAACGGATATCCGGTGTAAAGGCAAGGACAAAGGAAAAGAAGAGGCAAGTGCTGTGCTCGTGGGGCTGAAGTGACCAAGGACAGTGGGATGGAAGGAAGACAGATGGTCTAGTAGGGCTAGCCAGGCCTCCTATACTTGCATTGTATTCAATCAAGAGAATTCATCTTGATTACTAAATTGTCTCAGCGATTCGAGATGGTAAAAGCATGCTAGAAATATTTGCTGAGCTGTGAGAAGGCTTCATTTAGGAAAAGAAAGTTTAGGCTGCTTAGGCTGCTAGTATGGATTTTAAAATATTTAAGCCCAGAAGAGCTTATTTAAACTCACGGCGTGACAAATGTTATGTTCTTGATATAATAATTGATGACAAGGACTTTCAGTGTTTTATAGGGGCAAGAGGAGTCAGGATTACCAAAATACTGCCCGTGTTCCTATAGCTCCCGGTGGTTTTCCAAGCATATTCTAATAATAAAGATGATGATGTTGATGATGGTAACAATAATAATAATAACAGCAGCCACAATAACATATAATTTAAAATTGTTAACATCGTTACATGTTCTGGGTACTTCCCTTCCCTTCCATGTGCTCTCTGTTAATCCTTAAAGTTTTTATTTAAATTCCAGTTAGCTAACATATAGCGTAGTATTAGTTGCAATATAGCATAGTATCAGGTGTGCAATATAGTTATTCAACCCACTTACATACAACACCCTGTGCTCATCACAAGTGCCCTCTTTAATCCCTGTCACCTATTTAACCCACCCCCCACCTACCTTCCCTCTGGCTACCATAAATTTGTTCTCTACAGTTAACAGTCTGTTTCTTGGTTTGCCTCTCTCTCTTCTTCTTCCCTTTACTTGTTTGTTTTGTTTCTTAAATTCCACATATGAGTGAAATCATATGGTATTTGTCTTTCTCTGACTTATTTCACTTAGCATAATACTCTCTAGCTCCAACTATGTCATTGCAAAAGACATATTTCATTCTTTTTAATGGACAAATTATATATATATATATATATATATATATATATATATATATATAATGATTTATATACACACCCACATCTTTTTTATCCACTCATCAGTCAATGGACACTTGGGCTGTTTCCATAATTTAGCTATTATAGATAATGCTTCTATAAACATCAGGGTGTATGTATCTCTTTGAATTAGTATTTTTGTAATCTTTGGGCTAAATACCTAGGAGTGCAATTGCTGGATCGTAGGTTAGTTCACTCCTACCAACAGTGCAAGAGGTTTCCCCTTTCTCCACATCCTCGCCAGTATCTGCTGTTTCTTGTGTTGTTGATTTTAGCCATTCTGATAGGTATGAGGTAATAGCTGATTGTAGTCACTTTGAGAAGTAAGTATTACTGGTTCCATCTTTCAATATATGCAAGAAGGGCTCCTTTGCCCTGGACCTCCAAGTTTTAGGGGGCTTCCCTCTGGATCTTCTCCAGCCATGCCTCTCCTCACAAGGCTAAGAGCTTGTAGGTCAAAGACATCTGCCCTGCAAACGCTTGTAATCCCCTTCTAGACTATACCTTGGATCCCTGAACTCCTAAACTTTCTTTACAAACAGACTTGATCCTGCTTATAGGGCCCATGTAAATTTCTTCTTTAGGTCCATCCTCCCTAGTATGCACAGCCTTCACCCCAAGATGTGACCTAGGGGTAACTGCCAGAGTTCAGGTAAAGATTGAACATGCAGGCTTTGGTGTGCAGGGCCATGTGCAGAAGCCTCTTCAAAACTGAGGTGGGAGAAGAGGAGACCTATTATAGGCCAAGAGAGGGACCAATGCCCTTCTCTCATGCCGCTACATTCCAGCGAGGAGCTGAGAATTTTAAATTTCAGCCTAGACTTTCACATTGCAGTGAAATTATATTTGCCAAGGGAGGAGGATAGAATTTTATTTAAATGTATGTTAGCTGTAAATTTTAAATATCTGAGCTAAGTAAATTGTAGACATATAGTACATGGACTTCCATCTTAATTCTTGCCCTGAGCCCCCAAGTATTATACCTGGGCCTGGCTATTACTACCATTTAAAAAATATGGTAGTCATTCTGAGATAACAAGTGGCTGGTTTATGATCAGAAGCTGAAGTGGATTTGAGGCCAGCACTCTTTGACGTGAGTGCCAGTGCCCATCTCACCACACTGCGTTTCCTATCACATATGTCCTAACAGGACCCTCCCTTCAACTCAGTGAAGTGTGGTTACTTCTATTCCCATTTGTGCAAGTTGGTGAGGACTTCTGACTCATAAAGCTGAAGTGAGTGGCCCAAAGGTCATAGTACAGTCAGTCCTTAATCCGTCTTTTGGCTCTCAGTCCAAGGGTAATGTGTTTTGATGCCTATGTCATGTACTCCACTGTCTCTCACTATTTGCTCAGAAAATCCTATTTGTTTCACAAGACAGGTTCACCTATTCCTCTCACACTCTTCTGTCATCCCTTTTGTGTCATGTCAGCCTACATACATCCTAGGAAGGCAAAATAGCCATAGTTGAGATTTTTGGAACTCCTGACTAATTGCCAGAAATCCTCTGAGATCCCTTAATGTGGTTTACCTTTTAACTCTTGCAATCTTTTCAGGAACATGCTATTAACATTTCCTTTAAAAAAAGGAAACCCAAGGGGCGCCTGGGTGGCGCAGTCGGTTAAGCGTCCGACTTCAGCCAGGTCACGATCTCGCGGTCTGTGAGTTCGAGCCCCGCGTCAGGCTCTGGGCTGATGGCTCAGAGCCTGGAGCCTGTTTCCGATTCTGTGTCTCCCTCTCTCTCTGCCCCTCCCCCGTTCATGCTCTGTCTCTCTCTGTCCCAAAAATAAATAAATAAATAAAAAAAACGTGGGAAAAAAAAAAAAGGAAACCCAAACAGAGAAACGTTAAGTACGTTTTCCAAACTCATAGCTAGTAATTGATGAGCATATTACTAGAACCCTAGTCTGTGACTTCAAAGTACGCATTCTTCACTTCTATGCTAATTTATTCTTCTCTTTTTCTTACAAGGCACATCCTCAAAGAGAATTTAGAGTGTCATTTGCATTGCCTGCCCATTAGCTGAAAATTTTTATTACCATGTATGAGAATTCTCTAAAGACTATTAATAATTTTCACACTGAATCAAAATGAAAAGGTTAGATCATATTCTTCATTCCCTGATGAATAAGTGAAGACATATGACATTTTATAATACTACTAGCTAAACGCCCTGGAATTCTTACTATGTATAAAGGCCTGTGTGTAGCCCTTTGCAAAAACTATGGCCCTTAAGAACATAGTCATTCAATGAGGTAGGTATAATAATTGTCCTCATCGTATAAATGAGTAAACAGGTCCAAAAAATTGAAGTGATATGTCTTAGTCACATAGCAACAAAGGTGGGAACTAACAGAATTCTCTCCGACTGTGAAGCCAGTGCACTTGGACATGATGCTCCATTTACTCCATTTAATACTGGTTTGAATCTAAAATTCTTTAAATCTTAGACACTTAATTTGGTAAATACTCAGGTACATAAAAAAAAAAACAAAAACGGTGTGGCATATCAGATTTATCCCTGGTGACTCTAGATAGGTGATTCTAAATCATATCTTTAACACATTAAAAGATGTATAGTAGAGCTTTTAATTTTGTCATAAAAATTCATCCCAATTTTGAAATTACATAAAAGTAGTAATTCTACATCCCATGTTGTGAAATGACCATTTTCTTTGATCAAAACCAGTTTTGGTCAGGGAGAAATCTGATTTTTGCTTTGGTTCTTCATCTGTGCCAGCTGACATGGGGTTCCCATCAGTGCTTTGAGTTGAACTAATGATCAGTTTAGACTCACTCAACAAGAAAGGTGATGCTCTACCTGCTCTTCTGGAGTAAGAATAGAGTACAATAAAAAGGACCTGAGACTAGGAAGGGGATCATAATAATGAGAATTTATTTATTAAATGTCACCAGGCCATATTCAGCACTCCATATATATGGAATGGGCAAATAAATGATATATTTTTACGTTCTTTAAATCTTATGTCAGTCATAAATGACAAGCTGAGTCAGTGCTGATTTCTACCCAGCAAAGTAAGAATATTCTATTGACTCAAATAGGTCGAGAATTGACTCTTTTTTGACAAGAGCGGTTTTGCATCAAAGCAGAAGGTACATGGTGATCACTTGTCAGAGATCTCACAGGAAGCTTTCTTATAGTTGTGTTAGGTGAGCTTTATGGCCACTCCAATTCTGAGATTATGTGAATCAATGATTTCTCGATGAAGAGTAAAAAATGCATTAAAACAAAAACAGACTTGTTTAAGATGAAAAATTCTCAGAATTTCCTGGGGCACAGTTTCCAGGTTCATAAAGGGCTATTGTTCTCATGCTGCTGAAAGCAGTAAGGTGGGAGTCGAGAAGTGACCTGCTATTACCAGCTTAGCCCATTTGAGACTTGCATCATATCGTTAGATGTGTCATCTCTGTTAAATGTTACTTCCCAGAACAGTGCCCTAGAACAGGCTTAAAACATTCAATGAATCATGCGAAAAGTTTCCTTGTGAAAGGATTACTAATAAAACCTAAGTTAATGCTAATTTACATGTGGGTGGTTCATCAACAATTCCTAGTGCTTTCACATGTATTATTTGATTCACATATATGTCTGAGATGGATATTTCCATCTTCTTTATTTCATAGAGGAGGGTAGTAGGTCTTAGCAAAGGTAGTAACTTGTCCAAGATCTCAGAACTAGTAAATGTTTAAAATAAGTCTTAAAGAAAGGTTCCTGGGATCAGGACTCATTTTTGCAAAAAATGCATTTTCATGTGAGTCTGATGCAGTGATCAGTATGGCTATCAGCACCAACTGTCTTAGCCCTTTACCCAGGGTTCTCATCAACTGAAAGCTTGCCAGATCTGGTTCCAGACTGAGCAGAAGAATCCATTCACTGATCTTGGTTGGCAAGGCTTATGCAAAAACCCGCACTCTGCAGTGATGTATGGCTTTCTTGGGAGCCCCAAATTTTATGGTACAAGGAGAGCTAATGGGAGAGTTAGCTGAATGTCTATTGGGAATATACCTGTTCTCTGTTGGAAGCTTCTTATTCAAGTTTCCTAAGGAGAAGATCCCCAGCATCCTCACACTGAAAATGAGGATCCATGAGGATATCTTAAGAATCCATTTGTGCAGAAGCTGGGCTGTCTCTGATGCTTTAGCCACGATTGCTTTGTCTCCAAACATAGTTTAGAGGCCAAGTAGAGCTATCTGGATCAAGAACTAGAGACCTCCATTGCAGTCAGTATCAGGGGCCTACTTAGCTAGTGATGCCATCAACTTCACACCATTGTCCAAGGGAAGGGCAGCATTTGCACTTCTTATTATGCCAAATATTAGGAAGTAAACTACGAGTTTTCAACCAACCATTCTTTATTTATGCTGTTTGCTAACTGCTTCAAGGACTCTCGACTATGCGAAATGACAACTTCAAAGAACCATTCTATGGTAACAAGATCACTGGCAGCTCCTCTTGCCTTTGGAGTTCATGAGCTAGCAGGCATTCTCTACAACACCAATGGACATAGTACCCTTGGCCCGGAAAGAGGTGCAGCAGAGAACTGACATTTATCTTCCTGTAAATGAATAAAAACAGCCAGAATCTATTCCAGATGGACTGGTCTGGGGACAGGGATTATGATATTGCCCAGGGATTTGAACTCTAGGGTCAAACAGAGCTCTTATCAATCATAACTCTGCCATTTCCTACTAGTGTTGGACCACATATCTGTCTTCATTAAACTTTATTTTTCTTAAGTGGGAAAAAAGCGGATTCATTCATTAACTTATTACTTTTTTTTCCCTGTAATACTCTAGAAATAAATTAGGTGCTAGATTTACCATGGTAAATACTATAAACACCTCATTTATATTCACATAAATTTATTACTAGGGTTGTTTTGTGAATAAAACCGGATCATGATGTAAAACAGTTAGTATAGGGCATGGTCCAAGGTTTTATTAGTAAACTCAGAAGGTATAAAGAACTATCTTAAAAATACTGAAAGGGTTCTTAATTACACTTTTTCTCTGTGGCTCCTAGGGATATATTTAGGACAAATGAGGGGGTAAATAGGATGGGAGTAAATCTGAGCTTGATAAAAATAAGAGGTTTTAATAAAGTTCCGCATTAGTGATGGCCTTCTCACTCAATAGGTCCAAGAAGCATGAATACCCATTAGGTATCCTGCAGAGGCAATTCCTCTATTGAGCGTAAGGATTATAGCCATAACTGTCTTATATTTTTTAACTATAATAATAATTCTTACTGAGTTCATTATGTGTTATGATTATGTACCATACCGTGAACATTGAAAGCATATATTATCCATGAATTCATTGAATCCCTACAAAAATTTGAAGTGGGTAAGCAGAATCCTAATGTAACTAATGAGGAAGGGAAGATAAGCCAGAGAAATTCAAAACTTGCCCAAGTTCAAACAGGTATCTGGTGAAGGAGCCAGAAAATCTTGCTGTAGCCCCAAATAAGAAATAAAAGAGAAATGTCTCTGAATTGAAGAGGGAGTAGAGGGTTCTCACTTGTTGTGCCTGCTTTCGTGCTGTTCAGGCAACCCGGAGAACTTCCCAGAGTTCCTTAGAATAACATTTAAAGACCATTTAAATGCTACTACCTACTTCAGATGAGACTTTTAAGAAAAAATAAGAATTATTTAGTAATAAAAACCATACATGGTTACAACAACAGCTTCGTGTTCTGAAGTAATTATGAAAGTAGATTATGATTTTTATTAAAGTTTTTATATAACAAAATTGGCAATGCTGTTAGTCTTCCAACAGTGACTTTCTGTTTAAAGGTTGCTGTGTAGGGGCACCTGGGTGGCTCAGTCAGTTGAGCATCCGACTTCGGCTCAGGTCATGATCTTGCGGTCTGTGGGTTCGAGCCCCACATTGGGCTCTGTGCTGACAGCTCAGAGCCTGGAGCCTGCTTCTGATTCTGTGTCTCCCTCTCTCTCTGCCCCTCTCCCGCTCATGCTCTGTCTCTGTCTCTCTCTCTCTCTGTGTCAAAAATAAATAAACATTAAAAAAAATTTTTTTTAAAAAGGTTGCTGTGTATGCTGGTTACTTCAAGAGATTACGGAGGAAAGAAAAAAAGAAAAAAATACATATTCTTATGGCATAATGGAGCAAAATGGAACACAAGATTATATTTATGACATTATTGCCAACATGTGAAACTGCATCAATGTGTATGGGTAATGGATAAACTAACGAGAAGTTTCCTGAAAATTGTGGGTGACAGTTTTTGTTTTGGATTTCTATGGTGATTCTTATTTTATTTTGCAATAAATAATTATTAAAAAGCAATGTAATTGGCCTGTGATGTCCAGAAATCTCTGAATCACTCATTCAATATGTGACACTTTTAACCAATGGTTTCTGTCACAAGATGCCCTTGATTCTGTGCTTTGTTCTTCATGGGAACTTTCAATGACAAAGTGGAAATGCTCAGGACAATTGAGTAAATGCCCTCCAGCCGGCATCCCTTTCTCTATGATTTGGGCCTGTATATGGGCTAGTTTCCTGGTCAGTTTAGGACTATTTTAGGAGAAGAGTAAGTCTCCATCCTTGAGGAAAATGTGTCAAAGTGACCTATAGATATTGGAGAAGGAAGAGAATGCCCTAGAGGCAAACTTATTGCATTAATGCTTTTCACTTAGCAAATCTCAAATTCATGGCCAGTTTATACCTGAGAACAACTACTACTTCTCTCCTTATCCACCTTCTTATTTTTTCTCTATTTTGTATATCATACATACAAAAGAGTATATATAATACACATGTACAAGTTAAATAATAATAGCAACACAAATGCTCATATGTCTATCAGATAGTTTAAGAAATAGCACAAGCTCTGTCTTTGAAACCTTTTATGTGCCTCTTCCCTAACTCCCATTTTTTTGCTGCAGCTTAGGCTGCCTGGTCCCACCTACTGCACCCCCTTTTTCCTCTCCTCCTGCAAAGACCCTCATGCAACCACAGACTAGGCACATTTCTTCAGCCGTGGAGGAATTACATTTGTTCTTCCATTCTCTGCCCTTTGCTACATAACACTGTTTTCTTCTGTTATTTTCAGGCAATCCAGAATTTAGTGTGGGACTCTTAGTGCCATTAGGATGTTGAATACATGGTCTTGAATATATTCAACCTGTTTGTTTTTATTTTTTTCTCTCACAGTTTAAAAGTTACATATACATATCAGGCCGCCCACTATATGTCAAGCAATGGAGAAACAAAGAAACAGATATCAATATTGTTCTTTTGAAAGAATGGAATCTTGCCATTTGCAACGACATGGATGGAGGTAAGGAGTATAATGCTAGGTGAAATGAGTCAGTGAGAGAAAGACAAATACCGTGTGATTTCGCTCATATGTGGAATTTAAGAAACAGAACAAACAAGCAAAGGTAAAGAGAGAGAGAAAGGGAGAGAAACCAAGAACCAGACTCTTAACAATAGAGAACAAACTGGCGGTTGCCAGAAGGGAGGTGGGTGGGGTTTTGGGTGAAATAGGTGAAGGGGATTAAAAGGGCCCTTATCACGATGACCACGGAATGATGTGTAGTATTGTTGAATCACTATATTGTACACCTGAAACTAATATAACACTGTATGCTAACTCTACTGGAATTAAAATAAAATAAAAAAAATTGAAAAAACCCAGATATCCATTTTAGACACAAGGATCACCAGGACCCAATTCTTTGCTCTCAGGGGGCTCCAAACCAGAAGACATATATTTTTTTCTTTTTTTCCCTCCTTTCTTTTCTTTTCTTTTCTTTTCTTCTTTCTTTCTTTTTTTTTAATCCTAAAATGAGCATACCTTCAAAAAACTCTTTCCAAGGTCCCTGATGGGAATATATTTTCGTTGCATTGTGATCAAGCCACTCTGCTGCCTTCTGTGGCTGTAAAAGTGATGGTCTGCTCTAACAGGAGATTTATAACGCTCTCTCAGGACCGGGTCAGACAGGGGTCAGGCAGGGGTGGGCTAGTGCTAGGGTGGAATTGGGGAGAAGACAATGAGAAGCTAGAACCTAAAATAGAACTACCCATTGTGCTTAGGGAACAAAGTTAGAATGACCACAGACTTTTGTTGTTATTGTTTTTCCAATCATTCATTTACTGTTTGCTAACTATGTGCCAGGCACAGCGTTGTGTACCGGATGTATACGTAGACTCAGTCCATTCCATTAGGAACTGTTGCTGCCCCCATTTTGAAACGTCAGAACCAAAACTCAGGCTCAACCCGTAACTCAAGTTTACTCAGAAGCTGCAAAACTAGGTTTAATCCCAGGACTCTCTATCCCCAAAGCCCCACATCGCTCTCGTTTTAAAATTTCTTTAGGGTTTTTTTGCCTTCAGTTTTTGGAATTTAAAGAATTTGAGATATAATTGACATATGACATTAATTTCAGATACACAACATAAAGATTTGATAATATACATATTGCCAAATGATCGCTATCTTAGCCATTATATTACGAAGGCTGCACAAACAATTTCAGCTGACACAGAGGACATGTTCCTGTCTCAAGAGCGTGGCAGCAAACAGATGGTGGTTCAGGCAATCCATGGACCTCATAGATAAACATGGAAGAACTGAAGCCCAGACAGCCCAAACCGAGGGCAACCAGCGATATGACCGACACAACAGACGTCCACCAATATTGTTGGGTGTCTGCCACTGGGCTCCATTTCTGGAACAGGTAGGGTTGAGAGGAGGAGAGCAGCAAAGAGCATACCCCACTAGGGCAAGGCCAGAGGGTTGGGCTACTGGGCAGGTGACAGGGCGGGGGCCTCAGGCTGGAGAAGCTGCCTTGGTCAGAACAGGGATCTTGGGCTTGTGGAACGAGATTCAGGAACAATGAGGTACAAGAAGAATGAAATCCAGAAGCCAGTCTTATTCTTTGATGAGTCAGTCACCCAGGGCTGGGCTGGGCCACAGAGCCTATTTTTAAGCATTAAATGGCTCACATCCCAGGAAATCAGCGCCTGGGAGTCTGGCAACTGGAAGGATCGGATAGTTTCCTGAGCTCTCTAGAGGCATCTTTCACAACTTCGGTAGTTCTCTTCCAGTGTTGAAACAGGTATTCACAAAAAGCTTAACTTTATATTGACTCAGAGTTCCTTTTCTTAAGAAATTCTGAAAAGTTTTCAGCATGTGTCCATGTGGATGTGTTTTGTTAAAGGAACGTTTTTATTGGTCTGGCTTCCACTTCCTTGATCTGTACTATTATTATTAATTAAAATTGCAAAGTCAATGCCTCAGCTTACCTTTGTTCTCTCAGAGAGACAGGAGTGACCTGCCCCAGAAGGACTGGGTATATTGGCTATAGTAATGCCTACATTGCTGAAGTATGGAGAAGAATTTAAAATGAAACAGGGTGAGATTTCTTAGAATGTGAGTAGGCCTCAGTTCTAGAACAGGTTTTGGCCACATATTTGTTTTTCTTTTCTTTTCTTTTCTTTTCTTTTTATTTTTTATTTTATTTTATTCTATTTCTTATTTTATTTTATTTTATTTTATTTTATTTTATTTTATTTGTGCATCTTTAAAATTTTACAGCAATTTTCTTTTCATGCTACAAACGACAAGCACTTACAATAGTGTTGCAGGAGATGACTGTAGAGGAAAGGAAAGTGGTGGGGAGTTTCCAGCCGTAGGTAAGCAAGGTACCTGCCGTGTAAGTCACTCCCCCACAACCTCTGAAAAAGCAATCATTGCTCTCTATTATTTGTGTGTCTGGATCCTTTTCATGGGAACTTGGAAAAGCATTCAGAGTTTGGGTTAGTGAAGAATCCAAACGGTTGCCATACACATTCTAGTGCCAGAGTTGGATCAGGGAGTGACACCCGACTTCAGGCTTCTCTGGGGTAAGACACCATGGTTTCCTTGCTTACTTGTTGATAGAAGTCAAATTCAATTCATTTTCATTTAATTCAGCTCGTTTATTAAGCATTAACCGAACACCCGCAGCATGTCAGCTATGAGCTCACAATGTAGCAAAAGAGATGCTTGCAAATTAATGAGAATCCAATATGATGTATGATAATCTGGGAGGATTACATGAATGAATGAATACATAGGAGAAGCTTTTTAGAGAATACGTAGTGATGTGGTTTGAAGTGTTGGGAGTTTGGAGTAAACAGCCAAGAAAGAATTCTTGAAGACATCGTCAGTGCAAAAAGGTAGTTTTATTAAAGGACCCATGGGCAGAAAGAGCTACACTGGGGTTGTGAAGAGTGACTGATTATATACCTTCAGGTTAGAGGAAGTTAGGGATAGTGTAAGTCTCTAAGGAATTTTGGAAACAAAGGTTCTAGGACCTTGAGGGACTAGCTGCAGTTAGGAAAAGGTCATTTGTTACTGTTCAGTAAAAACTCAGTCATGAGACCCTTAATATGTATATCAGGTGGCCATAAGCTTGGAGTATGATTGCCAACATATATCTTGGGGGGTAAAGATAAAGGAAGTTTCCAAAGGAATTTTTCAATGTTAAAGTAGGATCCTGGGGGGTCGGGATAATGTTAAGCTAAGATTCCCTTTTGCCCTTAGCAAAGTGTCATCATTGAGGCAGTTGAGCTCCTAGAGGAATGTCACTTTGCCTGTTACAAGGACTTGTCAATGGACATAGGCAGTAAGGAAATTTTTTTTTCTTTTGCCTTTGGTTCCCATATAATTCATAGAAATTGTCACAAAGTAGGCATTAACAGATATGTGTTAATTGCATAGATGCACAGATGGATTACAAGATGTGCACAGGCATACTCTCTGTTCTTTGGAACTGATAGTATGATCTTTGGAACATATAATAATATTTTTGGAACTTAGAATGTAATAGTGGGGTAAGGTCAGCTTGGGGTCCTAGACCTGAGATCACACTTTAGCGGGGAGAAAACCCATGGAAGACATCAACTAATTCATGGGAATTTGCAAAACTTTACCGGCCATGTTTGACCAGCCACATTTTACAGACATGTCTTCTGGTAGGAAATAGTTACACAGCAGTCTCAATCCAGGGCAGCTTTCAATGTCTTAAACAAGAAATATCTAGCAAAACAGTATTTCCTGATTCTTGTGCTTGAAGGCTCCCCCTCTTTTTCTGTTCATGTTTTAGGAATACACAAGAACTAAGTTATCCACTGGGTGTTTTTCTAGCTTGGGCAAGAAGAAGCATCTGCTTCAGTTTCTTTGCTTTTCTGATTCCCACTACTGTTCTTTTTTTTTTTTTTTTAATATTTATTTATTTTTGAGAGAGAGAGCGTGAGAGGGGGAGGGTTGGATGTAGGGGTACAGAGGATCCAAAGCAGGCTCTGTGCAGTCAGCAGAGAGCCTTATGTAGGGCTCGAACTCACAAACCATGAGATCATGACCCGAGCAGAAGTCGAAATTGGACACTTAATCGACTGAGCCACCCAGAAGCCCCACTACTGTTCTTAATCAACCCTTTTCTCCCAAGATGTGGCCCTAAGATGGTCTATGAGACATCATCAAAAGTAAAACAAATCTGGAAGATTCAACTCCTGAACAAAAAATGTCAGACCTACATTTATTTCCCATATGTCTACTTTATTTCGCAAAGAAATCAAGACACACTGGTGACAAGATTAGGCAGTATGGCATAGGTTATATGGGAGAAGAAATATGTTTCATGTGCCTTGGAATCAGAAGATAGATTCAACACTTTCCAAAATGTACAAATTTCAGTTTGTTGTTAGTTTTCCTGTGGAGAGAAAATAGCAACAGATAAAAATTGCTGAGGCCGTAGACGTTTTATTAGCATCCAAACTTCGCTAATGAACCCCCCAGTAATGTACCCAAGTCTCTCCACTTATTGGTGTTTTTAAAAGGGGGTGGGTGACTGCAATTTAGAAATACTTGAGCAACTGGTGCTGGTTATGTGAGGATGATGCTCAAAATATGTCACAATCAGTTTATATCCCTGAAAACACATTTAATGAATTTCTAGTAAAAGGAGACTCGCTTAGAAACCTTTTTTCCATAAATGATTTTGTCTTAAAGTCACATTTTGCACTTTCCATCAAATGTAACTTTTCATAAAACTATTTTTTCTGATAAGAAAAAAACCAGGACAGTATGCCACATATATTAGGTGTTTGTTTTCACTCATGTATGTTTTGAAAATACTTAAAAGGATGTATATGTTTCTATACATTCTAGTATATCATACACCATCTTATATTAAAAATTTTTTTAATGTTTATTTTATTTTTGAGAGACAGAGACAGAGCGTGAGTGGGGTAAGGGGCAGAAAGTGGACACATAGGATCGAAAGCAGGCTCCAGGCTCTGAGCTGTCGGCACTTAACTGACTGAGCCACCCAGGTACCCCTTATATTTTTTGATCTGACACTAACACATCTTTCAGATGATTACTTTGTTACCTTTAAGCTAATTTTGGCTACCTGATTTTCAAATTCAATTTTTATTATAGCTCCAAAATATATTTTGTTGAGAAGTCACTCTCTGAAACAGAACAATTTCTTCAGGATTTTTAGTTATTGTCGCCTTTTGTGCCAATAATTAGGGGGCTCTAACATATCTAAACTTAATGGTTAAAGCTGAACAAGTAAATCTGGTTCATTCTAACATATGACTGGACTGGCATGCCTAACAGGAGGGATGTTCCTTGTCCCTGGAAATAATCAAGCATAGACTCTGAGATGACGTGAATTATTTGCAGAGGGAGTTCAAGCAATAGATTAGTAGGCGGAAGTTGAATGAGGCGCCCCTCCAATTTCCTTCCAACTCAAAGATTCTCGGATTCTTTGCTTTACTCTTACTGCCAGAATATGTAGAGATCCAGTGACACTAGCGACCCCAAATTTTACATATTCATCATATTCACACATTCATTATTCCCCAAACCACTTTCTCTAGTGGACATATATTTGTCGTAACACACAATTACACCTTAAATACAGAAAAGAAAAACATTTCAGTACTTACCGAACTTCAGAACAAAAGAAGCAATCATTGGCATAAGTTTTGCTGTCAGATCCACAAATTGGTGCATATGTTTCATAACAAAATCCCTCTTCTCTCCGTGGGAACTTCTCATATTTACTGCAGTCAACCTGGAAATACATATTAAAAGCCTTCAACCGAATCTTTATTCCCAAGATTTAGGATTTCCCAAGCAAGCTTAGAGGGCTCGCCAATCGTTTGTTTCCTAGTCTAATGGTCATTTGTTTCCTATTCCTCATCAAACGCCTTTGAGATATATCAAGTGTGAAGATTTCTTACATCAGATATAAAATCATGAGTGATAAACTTCTTTATGGCAGCTTGTAACCAAATCACTATTTATTTAAAAATTAAAATTTAAAAACATCCACGGCCAATTCACAGATGTAACCATTCCCATGGGGTTAGTGTTCTACACATCCTGCTATTCCTCTCTTTCGCTTAAAAAATTCTATCTGAATGCAACAGTGAGATGTATTATAGGGATACCTACTATAGTTTTAAGAACTAGCACATCATTAGCGACTTTTACCATTAATTATTGTAACAAATGACTTGTTATACACTTAACCAGCACACAGACAGTCACATGTATTTTACTCTTGTAGTTGAGAACCACTGTTCTATATGCAGGAGCAAAGCCAGCGTATAAAGCTCTCTGCAGGAGCAAGGATGCAATCACCAAGAAAGAATGTTCTGGGTTTTTCATCTATGAGCAAGCTGAAGAATGTGAACAGTAAAAGTCAAACACATCAGGATTCAAATCCTGATGTGCTCTGGGATATGACCCTGGGACAATCATTTTACTTCTTTAAGCTTTGATTTCTTTACCTGCAAAGTGAGGACAATAATAACTACAGTGTAAGGTTAAAGCAAAAAATATATATATAAACAAGAAGATACATGTAAAATGCTTAGCACTTTGTGACATGGAAAATGCTGAGTAAATAATAGCTATTATCTTTATCCCTTGGCCTACACAAACTCCAGCTCTATTCAGAAGACTCTACATTTCCAGTTTTTCTGACTCTGAATTCCACATGTAAGATTTTATGATTTGATTGTCTCCACTTGGATAGCATGAAATATGGTCAAACTTCAAGTTAAATTCATCTTCCCCTTCAGCTATGTTCCGTTAATTAATCATTTCATTCCTTTGGTTGCTTTACACCACGCACCTTCTAAGTTTTAGGGCTGAGCTGAGAGCTGGCAATACAGAGATTAGTATGCGTGACAAAATGGCAGAAGGACCGCAGGGCCTAGTGGAGTATGGTGGAGAATGAGAATTACAGGGCTCCCTGGTGAGTATATTTCAGCATGACTTCACTTCTTGCCTGCTCAAACCCCAGTACCAGGACTCAATGTGTTATGTACAAGGAGACTCCCAAGGCTTCCTCTTCATGAATCTTTTTCATTCTCAAGCAACCAGTAAATCATGAGAATAGAATAGAGAATCCTATTATTCTCTTTAATAGGTAAAACAAAAGATTCAAAGAGATGAAAGGAGCTGCCTGGGCCCCAGAATCACACAGCTGAAAAGTCACGGAGCTTGGTCTAGAACCCAAAATGCTTGACTCCTGGTTTAAAGTTTTTACCACCACAGCTAGAATTTCTCAACAATAGTTATTACTTAATATGAGTCATAAAGGGAAGGTTCAATTAAAATCTTCATTCTCTAAGATAAAGAAGAAAGATGTGTCTGACCCATTTAACAATTACAACAATCATGACTTGTCCTTATTGAGCTTTACTACGTGCCAGGTGCTTACGCTCACCTCTCTTCAAGCGTTGTGGCTTTAAGTCTCACAATAAGCTTATGAACCCAGTATTAGTGCCCATGGCCACACAATCAGGGAGCTAGAATACAAACTCAGGACTTTATAACTCGAATGCTAGGTATCTAACCACTTTGTTCTATTATGTCCCGTTCAGAAAGGTCTCTTAATAGTTTTTTAAATAAAACCAGTTTTGATACTTAAAAACTTCTTCAAACATGTAGCAATTTAATTAATGTATAGTAGCAAATGTTTCCTTATTGATACTGGCTTTAAAATTACATAGAAGTAGGACCTTTATATCAAGATGGATGTACTGACCTGTTGAGGGCGTGTGGCACATTCTACATCCGTAAGAAAAACAAAGACAAGAGAAACTAAATTAAACTTTGGAAGAACCTCATCTTAGTAGAAAAATGATCTTTTATTTATGTTTCAGCTCTCAGACTGTCAAAAATATGACTCTCTTCAGAGCTGTGTATCAATATAATATCAAAGGTTGAAGCTTAGCACATATTTTTTTTTTCTTTTTTTGGAGTGGGATTAGAGCATAGCCAACTACTATAACAATGAAGAGAAACTACTATAATACTGAGAAGTTCTTTCCTACCTCATAATCAGAGTTTAGGAAATATTGGGGAAAAAAAAACACCAGAGAAGTGGTTTTATATTTAGGGAATGTCTGCTGTTATGTAGCAGGAATACGTGGCAGTTGAAAATTCTAGGGAGGCAAAGTTCAACTCAATGAAAAATAATAATAGTTCATGTTGCCAAACAATGGATGAGACTGTTTTATGAAGAAATGGCATCCCCATAAATGGTGATATCAAGTCAAAGCAAAGTCTGGATGTACACTTACCAAAGAAGTTATACAAAATATTTATAGGGATGAGACTTTGGCCTTAGCTAACCATTTAGCCCCAGAGATAGTATCTCAGCCCCAGAGATAGTATCATTTAGTGATTTATTGGTAGAGACAAAATAATGCATTTCAAAAAACCTGCCTTATTATCTATGTATCTGTGTTTACCCCAGAATTCTGTGAGCAGAAGACAACGTGAGCTATTAGTATCGGGGAAGGGTGGGTATAATAAGGGAGGTACTCACTGAAGATGGATGTCAAAGCCAAAGCCAAGAGCAGGGCAAAGGCTGTTGCTTTCATGCTGCTGAAGTGGCCAAGGGCAGTCAGAGGGAGGCAAAACAAGTAACTTTCTGCCGTCTGCTCTGCCCACTTGGGTTCTACCTTATATATTGACAAGAGTTCCTGCCTCAATTGTGAAGTAACTATTTCCAGAAACAGAATCCCGGGAGGAGGTCAGAGACATATGCTAGTATGGGAATTCTTTTATTGTGAAATCAGATGGTTGCTCATGTTTGCTCATTTTAATAGACCATAGAACCCAATAAAACTTATTTCTTTGTTTCTTTACATACTTGAAAGATGGAGTGCTTTCACAGCTGTTATATGATTGGATCGTCATAACAAATCTGTCAGTTACTACAATTTTCTTTGTTTTACAGACGAGAAAGTGAAGTCAGAAAGAAGTTAAGTCATTTCACCCAGTTTACTACATATTCTTGGTTGCACTATTTTTCCAGGAACACTCACCAGCATGGCAGCTTTCTGTGTTTCCCCTCTTTTGACACTTTCCCAGTTTCCCCTCTTTCCTCCTATCTTCTCCAGCACCAAATGGGAAATATTGCCAGTTGAGACTCTAGACTGGGCACAGAGAAAAGGTATCAACACCCAAGTCTTTATTCAGCAGTAACAAGCAATGATTTATGCTCTTAGCAGGGGGATCATTTCTCCAAGATTCTAAATTTGAGGAGATGGTAAGATGGGTGGACTTGTTGAATAGTCACTCCTCATTTAATGCCAGATCTCTGGTGGAATTTCCTTATCAAGGAACCTTGGAAGAAGGGATTCCTCAAAGGCAATAATAAAGAGCTATGTGACCATCTTAACCAATAATGGATTTATTGGCTGCAGTGGCTTGACTGTACCTGAAGCACAGGCTCAAAGTTCAAGAATGAGATGTTGGGGTGCCCGGATGGCTCAGTCAGTTAAATGTCAGACTCTTGATTTCAGTTCAGGTCATGATTTCAATGGTCATAAGATTGAGCCCCATGTTGGGCTCTGCACTGGATATGAACCTGCTTAAGATTCTCTCGTTCCCTCTCCCATCTCCTGCTCATGAGTGAGTACCCTCTCTCTTTCTCTCTCGAAAAAAAAGAATGAGATGTTGACTTTTCCATGGGCTGTAGGTACATACAAGTCCAGTGACATCTTACGCTAATACAATAATTTTTAATAGACAAGCCACCAATCATTTGGTCGTGGTTTAAATACATTTAATTGCGCTTTATCAAACTATTTTTCATTTGAAATCTTTGATAAAGGCTACAAGGACACTTATTTTGAAATGTGCCAATTTTCAAATAGAGCAACTCTATGAGAAGACCTTGCAAGCAGCTCTTGCAGTTTTGGTAGACAGTTGTAAGACACTGTTTATACCACCAATGGAAGTGGTGTCAAAGACTGAGAGACTGAAATTCACAGTTGCTTCCCTTCAAAAGGATGAAGACAGCTGGAACCTATGCTGGTCCGGGGGGTCAGACATCTTAATACTGCTGAGAGTTGAAACTCTAAGAGTCTTGCAGAGCTAAATTCATTGCCAGCTTCACCATTCCCTACACGACCTTGGGCAAGTTCTTTATCTCCTAATAACTTTAGTTTCTTAATGTTCATTTAATCATTCAGTAAACATTAATGAGCATTTACTCTTAGAAACTATATTACAAATTAAAGAGCCCAAATGTCCATCAACTGACAAATGTATAAAGATGTGGTATACACACACACACACACACACACACACACACACACACACACAGTGGAATATTGGTATTCAAAAAGAATGAAATCTTGCCATTTGCAACATAATGGATAGAACTAGAATGTAGTATGCTAAGTGAAATAAGTCAGAGAAAGATAAATACCATATGATTTCACTCACATGTGGAATTTAAGAAACAAAACAGATGAACATAGGGGAAGGAAAGGAAAAATAAGATAAAAATAGAGAAGGAGGCAAACCATAAGAGACCCTTATATACAGAGAATAGAGGGTTGTGAGAGGGGTGTTGGGTGGGGGGATGGGCTAAAAGGGGGATGGGCGTTAAGAAGGGCACATGTTGAAATGAGCACTGGGTGTTATATATAAGTGATGAATCACTAAATTCTACTCCTAAAACTATTATTACACTGTATGTTAACTAACTTGGATTTAAATAAAAATAAAAACAAAACAACAAAAAAAGAAATGGGTATATTTCAACTTGGGTATAGCATGAATAATGAGAAACTTCCCCACTGTCTTCATTATAGCTTAACAAGGACTCTCTTCTTGACTAAACTTTAGTTAGGCTCCTCTGAGTCCTTTTCTTGACTAGGCCTTAACCTTGCTCCCCACCTCACCTCCATCTCATGCCTTTTGCCTTCCCCTTTCTGTATTAGCATAGAATCCTGCTTAGTCATTGCTCTACCCTTGATATCTGATCAAGTTATTTTCCCCACTTTTAATATATAAATTCTTGGCCAACCTTTAGCAAGAATCCTCCCCGTCCTTGATAACTAATGTTAGTAATTTTCCATCTCCTGACTCCCTCAACTTGCTCCTTGGCTATAAATCCCCACTTATTATATTCGGAGTTGAGCACTATCTCTCTCTTTCTTATTGCAATAGGAGCATTCAAGACTATACCTTGAATGGCACCTTCCCTACCATTTTAATAAGTGCCAAATAATTTTTCTTTAACAAGCTTACAAAATAAAGTTAATGACACCATTATCATAAGCTTGTTGTAAATTTCAAATGAGATGTATATGTAAGTACTTATCCAGGGTCTGGCACAAAGTAAGCTCTTAACAGATTTTGGTATTTGATGATGATCAAGATAGCGAAGACAATAACAGTGACAGTGATCTGAAGAAAAGATCAGGAAGCACTTAGGAACTGTCTTAAAATATGCAGATGATGTATCTTTGTGGCCTACTGGAAATAATAGATTGGCACTGATAGCAAAAGAAACTTTGTGATGATCAGCAATGTTTGATAATGACTGCAGGTAATGAGGATCTTATCATTTTAATCTCTCATTGGAAGTCAAGTGAATACTTGTCAGGGACCCTGTAGAGGTAATTCCTTTATTGAATGTGAGAATGATCTCTATCCACATTTTTGAACTTTTCTTTTTTAATGGCAAAATACTTTGTTTAATGACAATAGCAATGACAGTAATAATATTTACTGAGCACTAAGTATGTGTCAGGTAGTTTTTGGAATTGTTGTATGAATATTAACCTATTTAAATTTTAAAACTATATGAGATAAACACTACTACTATTAAGACTTTACAAATAAAAGAAGTGAAGCTCAGAGAACATAAATAACTTGCCCAAGGTCACAAGAGTGCATAGTGGAACTGGAAAATATTATATGGAAGAATAATACACTAAACAGATCACAGAGGCTCTCTGTTACTTAAAGAAGGAATGTGGCAGCTTGGTTTCCTAATCCCCATCTTCCTATAGTGGCCCTCGAGTCACTCTCATGGAGACCCTAGGGCTCCACAGGATAATTTAAAGATCACTGGTCTAGGTGAGAAGTTCCCAAATTCCACCCTCAGGCTCCAGAAGGTGGGATAGGGGTTTAGTGAGGCAAGTACTATTTGAGGGAGAGTTTGTCTAGATCAGAGCCTGATACTTGGCTTTGGTTATAAGAGTGTGAATGCAGAAGGGAGAAGAGAAGGGAAAGAGGATGATCTAGAAGGAACAAGTTCACATACAGTTACAGGGCCATAAAGAGAGAATCTCTAGGGAATAAGGCAGTCATCTAAATTGAAACCCAAGAAGAGACTTGAATCTCAAGATTTTAGACACAAAATTAGAGGAGAACTAATATAGAGGTGACTCTGTGGAGTGTGTTGGAAGGCTGGGCTGGATGGGATTATAATTGCTTAAACCTCTTCTGCTTCTGGGGAAGACTGGCCAGAGTTTAGGACCCGTTGATGTGCACACATGCACGGGTTAAGGGGTCACCTCTGGAGGAGAAATGTTGCAGGATCTGGGAATCAGGAAAGCTTTGACACTAAGTCACCTGAGCTTTTCAGAAATGTCTTTCAACACAATGGTAGTACTTTCCTCCTAATAAGCAAGACTGTTTAGGCAGCACTGAGTTATAGTGGAATAGAAAAAAAAAAAAAAAGACTAAAATGTCACTATGAAGTTGAGTCTCCCCCCCCCCCCCAAGGAATTCTGAACTATTTTCAGTATGTATTGGGGGTGGGAGAGGCGGGGAGAGCCTTACGGTTTATTTGAGAATTTACTTAAGAATTCAGCCCAGTGTAGCATATCCTTCCCATATTCTCTTGCTATTTCACATTAGGAAGTCACTTCTCTGCCTGAACTTTGCATTCTCAGAGGAACAGGTTTATCAGGTTACTGGTATCTGCTTTGCATAACAATTAGGAAGAACACATTTTTAAATTTTAACTCTTTGTTTTGAAATAATTGTTGCAAAACTAAAACGAGGAACTTCTCGAGTACTCTTTACCTCAAGACTCCATTCAAATTTTGCCATTTGTGTCCACAATGCCTTTATAACAGAACGATCCAACCCAACCTGATTTAATATTGTTATGATGGCAGTAGTCTCTACCAAAGTCTTAGCTGCCCTTTTTGGAAAAATGAGTAAGTCCATCCTAAAATTCGTATGGAAATACAAGTTACCTAGTATAGCCAAAACAATCTTAAAAATGAAGAAGGCTGGAGGACGCACACTTCTCAATTTTAAAATTTACTACAAAGTTATAGTAGTCAAGACAGTGTATAACAATTGAAGATCCAAAAATAAACTTTTTTTTATTTATGGTCGGTTGATTTTTGACAAAGGCAAATTGCCAAGACAACTTACTGGAGAAAGAATAGTCTTCAAAAATTCATGCTGGGACACTAAGGTTGGACACTTACTTCATCTTGTATAAAAAAGTATAACAGAAATTAACACAAAATGGATCAAAGACTAAATGTAAGAATTATAACTTTTGAAGTCTTAGAAGAAAACATAGGCATGAATCTTTGTGACCTTTTAATGGGCAATGGCTTCTTAGATATGCTACTAAAAACAATAAACAAAAGGGAAAATAAATAAGTTGATTTTATCAAAATTAAAAACTTTTGTTCTTCATTAGACAGCCCAAAGAATGAGAGAAAATATTTGCAAATCATAGTTCTCATAAAGGACTAGTATTCAGAATATATAAACAGAATATATACAGCTCAACAATACCAGACAAATAATCCAGTTAAAAAATGAGCAAAGGATTTTGAATAAACATTTTTCCAAAGAAGATATACAAATGGCCAATAAAGGCAGGGAAATGCAAATCAAAGCCAAAATGAGTACAATTTCACATCCATTAGAATGTCTAAAAAAAAAAAAAAGACAAGGTGTTTAAGATGTAAAGAAATTGGAACCCTCATACATTGCTGGTGGGAATGGCAAATGTCATAACAGCTGCTTTGGAAAAGAGTTTGTTAGGTCCTCAAAAAGTTAAATGTAGAGTTACCCTATGGCCTAGAAATTCTACTTCTAGGTATTTACCCAAGAGAATTGACAACAAAACAAAACAAAATCTTGGATGTGAATGTTCATGGCAGCTTTATTCATAATGGCTCAAAACTGGAAACAATCCAAGTATCCATTGATTGATAAATGTTGAATGTAGTCTAGCCATAGAATGGAATATTATTCCGCTACAAAAAGGAATAAAGTACTGACACCTGTTACCACATGGATTAATTGTGAAAATCTTATGCTAAGTGAAGGAAGTTAGACACTATATAATATGACTCTGTTTATGTATGATGTCCAGAGTGGTAAATTCATAGACAAGAATTAGATTCATGGTTGCCAGGGGCTGGAAAGATGGGGGAATGAGAGTGGCTGCCAGTGGGCTTGGAGTTTCTTTTTGGAGTGATGGAAGGTATTGCAATCGGATGGTGGTGATGGTTGCACAATTTTGTGAGTAGACTAGAAACCACTGAATTATACACTTGAAAAATGAGGGCGTTTATAACTAATAGAATGCTGCATGTTAATTATACTTAAATTTTAAAAATTAAAAAAAGTAAAAACATGAATTTTTTTATGTGGACTCTCAACAACAATAATAAAAGATGCATTCAGGATCATGAATTGTCATGTTCTTTAGTCTCTTTCAATGAAGAATATTTAAAAGGCCGGTTCTTGGTTTTTGAAAGTTGTAGATGAGTTATTTTACAGCAGGTTTCTGAATTTGAGTTTGTCTGACATTTCCTAGGGGCTATGTTCAAGTTGTGCATTTTTGGCAGGGAAATACGGAAGTTACTCCATATTATTTGCACTGTATACTTTGAGATAGTTTACGTGATGTTGCCCCATCACTAACGATGCTAAGTTCGATCACTTGTGCAGGTTAGTGTCTGACAGGTTTCTCCACTCTATGGTTACTCTTTTTCCTTTCAAGATTTGTAAATATTTTGTGATGAGATCCTTGAGATTATTCGAATATCTCATTTTTCATCACAGTCTTACACTATAAAGTGAGGCCATATCCAATGGAGCAAACTATATACATAAATTCATGTACTCTTATATGTTCACATTGTACATTTGCCTTTTCACTTTCTAGTATCAATTTCTACGGAACTGAAATGTTCCCATTTATCTCAAACCAAGAAAAAAAACAACCCAGAACGTTTGCTGATCATGGGCCTTTACTTCCAACATGCCAGACACATTTCCAAGAATGTGGTCTATGTTTTGGGCCTGGGTAAATGTTGGAGAAGGAAGGCATACAGGTCGTAATCAACCCTTTCATTTCTGTAGGACTTTTCAGTTTACAAAGTGTGTTTGCATGCATATGTCACCTGTCACAATAGACAGGTTAAATTAGGGATTATTATTCTCTTGATTTTGTCAGTAAGGAAAGTGCTATCACACACATGAATGACCAACCCACGGCCACACACACCAGTGAAAGTTCAGGTTCGCATAAACACATAAGTCTCCTGTCCCAAGTTTTGTTGTGTTCTCCTGAGCTGTTTGGTGAAGTTGTATAATGAAGACAGAGAGGATGAGGACGCCAAAGACCTCAGTGTTGCAAATGCCGATGAGTACACAGAGAAGCAAGTAAAACTGAATAAAATCATTTTCTCTTCCAGGTCTAAACTTGGAGAGGTAAAAATTTAAAAATAAACCTCCTTTACATTTGCATTTATGGTTATCAGCTTCCCTGTGGCAAAGATTTACTTTCCCTGGCAGGGAAAAAGGGAAAGAAAGGAAATTAATTACATATGTGATAGTAAGATATATATATATATATATTTAGTCCATTGACGTTAACTAGCTTACGATGAAAACCAAAGTCTTCATTGCCAATATCACACTTCAGTGGGAGATAATTTTAACCATTTCTATTCTAAGGTTGCTACCATAATAATTCTCAATAGTATACTTGTAACCTTGTTTCTTGATTTCTTAACTAGAAAGAGTTACTTATTGACCCCCATCTGTGAAGGAAAAATTGTTAATTTACATTACCTTCCCATCTTTAGTTCTTCCCAATTTTTGATGACTATATCATGACTTTTAGCTCTTCCCAATTTTTGATGAGTATATCACGACTTTTCAGTCTTCATATTACCTTTATAACTTTAAATAATATATTTTAGTCACTTTCTATTATTCTCATCCTTAGATAGCATCTCGTAATTCTGCAAGAAAATTACTTGCCTCCACACACCCCAGCCAACTTTTTTCTCTAACGATTTGTCATCTCTATGTTAATTTTTACATTTCATACATTAAAAATATACACATTCCATTCTGTATACTGTAATTCATTCTACTACCGGTTAACCATAGATTGATTCTAAAATTTGAAGAGCAATAACTGTTTTTAAACATCATTTATAAATATTAAAAGGATTTTACAGATGTATCAATTGTAGGCCAAACCTAGACTTCAAATTAAGAAAGATCAGAAACCTCCTTTTAGGTGGTAAGTTTTGGTGAATGTTGGCAGAAAAGGGGGCAGTGTCATCAACGGTTAGCATCTGCTTTGGATGCAGTATAGACTGAAGAACTAACGCGGCTCAGGTCTGCAATAAAGCGAGATGTTTCCTAACTTTCTTTATGCAGTGTGGTGTGTAGAACAGACGCTAGATAGATCCTGAGCAAGCAGAACCATCCACCATTCCCGGTTTTGCAATTCTGCCCATCATTTTACTTTGGGAGCTTCTTTTATATCACCTGAAAAGTTTGGCTGATAACGTTTACCTTATGATGTTACGTGGGGATTAAACGAGACAGAAAATATGAAAGTATTTTGTGAACTCTAAGTGCTTTATAGATGTTATTATACATTGGGTCATTTCATGGTAGAAGGAATTTGATTCTCAAGAGTATTGAGGTATAATGGATGAAATCCTGGAAACACTGTTTGGGCCCTGGATTGGGAGTAGCAAATCTGGGTTCTTGTCCTTGTCTTCCATGTGAACAATGAGACATTTCCAATTCTGGGAATTCAGAGTTTCCATCCATAAAATGAGGCGGTTGACTGGCTCTCTTTCATCCTTGACGATCAGGAATTCTAGTGTAGGTGTGTATTTGCCCATGTTTTGTATCATGGTTTTTTGATATGTTTCCCTGACCTTCACGCACAGTTGGCAGGGATTGTCATAGGTTTTTCTATCTGTACCATACACCAGGGTGAAGACGAGCTCACGGGGTAGGGGTATGCCCATGCCTTGGTCTTTATCACAATCCAACTTCAAGGAGAAGGGAGCTTTTGTGTACTCAGAAATGAGCTTCTGAGGATTCAGGTCAGCCGAGAAGTTGTGAGTGAGATCAGAGGAAGAATGGGAAGGACTGAGGTAGCCAAAAACTTGATAGCAGCAGAGGAGAAAGGGGTGAGGCAAATGGAGAAATACAGAAATCAAGGCTCCTAAGAAGGTAGAAGCAACTGAAGATACGTAAGAAAGATTGGTGAGGAACACCAGGAAAATGCAGGTGTTTGTTTAAGACAGAGCAAACAGTGTTAGATGCAGGGATAAATCAAAACTGGGAGAAGGAAAAACAAGAGAAGCTGAGGATATGAGAAGGTGGGAGGAACTGGCATGATGAGAAGAGCAGCACAGACTGGGAGACTGAGGGGGTGTGTGCCACTCAGGTGAGGGGATGCTCTACACACACCAGCAGGTGTGAGCAGTTCAGGAGAGGATCACACCGGTGTGGGAGGGAGCTCAGAACCGGGAGGTGAGAGCTGCCGAAGGTGGCAAGCAACTCAAGAGAGCTAAGCCAGCAAACCCATCTGACCACCTGTTCTAGGCCCTTCACTGTCTAGATCACGACTTCTCCCTATCTGCTACTTTTACTTCAGCAGCTCTGTTTTTTTCTGAGATACTTCCCTATCCTTGCTCTTCTTCACAGTCTCACAGTTGACTTGACCATGATCTGGCTTGGCTTTAACTTTGAACTTGACGTTGAACTTGACTCTGGTTCAGACCCATATTTTATCCCAATCATCTCGACCATGTTACGTGTGTCATGATCATGGGGACAGAGTCTGTACTTAATGTGATTATATAGCAATTTAGAGGTAGGATATAAAGGCGGGAGTCAACTGCTTATAAGCCTTTTTTATACCACTTTTATGGAGTCACCATAACTATGAATTCCCTCTCTACTTGCGTTTGTAAGGAGATAAGGTTTCCAAAGGCCTCCTTTTATCTTTAAGGCAGCCTATAGGTGGTGGGCAGGACTATCCTCTTTCAATCTCTGGGCCAAGAATAGTTCTGGAGCAAGTGAGGGAAGAAGTGAACATGGGGAGGAGAAAATGACCCATGAAAGTACACCAAGGCCCAAACTAGGTCACTAATGTTTTGTGAGCTACACGTAGCACTGAGACCTCCTCAAAGCGTAGTGGTCACATAAACAGCCTCTATGGAAAGAACTCCAGCTTCACCACTTGGAGGGAATTATATATCTCTGTATTTAAAGGAAAAATGCACAACTTGCCAATACTGTCAATGTTGTCTTGGTACATAGCAGTATCTACATATTACAGGTATGGAAGACAGGTGTTAGAGAGGAGCTCAAGCCATGTTGTAGTCAGTGCCAGGGATGTTCTATTAAGGCGACAGTAGGAGGTTAGCAAGGTGAGAGACAGGAAAAGAGAAATTATTGAATGCTCATGGAAAGAAATGGGCAGGAAAGTCTTCCCTCCGGGGATGACATCTTTTTTTTTTTTTTTTTTTTAATGTTTCTTTATTTATTTTGAGAGAGAGAGTGAGGAGAGGCAGAGAAAGAGGGTAAGAGAGAATCCCAAGCAGGCTCTGCGCTGACAGCATGGGGCTCCATCTCATGAACCGTGAGATCATGACCTGAACTGAAATCAAGAGTCAGACACTTAACAGACTGAGCCACCCAGGCACCTCATCAGGGATGACTTGTTACAACGAAGGAGTCTCCCTTCTGAGGCACTTTGGAAAAGAGACTAATATAAAGGACCAGTATGGTCCACAGACTAGTTCCCAGTGACAGGTACTGATTAAGGAAAGTAAAGACTCCAGGAGAGGGTAAGATGTTCACTGGTCTGTGTGTGTGGGTGGGTGTGCATGCGTGTGCGTGTGTCTTTTTGAAGTCACTTGGAATTCTTCATACAGGATTTTCTCCTAAAGGAGATTTATGTGTCCTTCAGTTTTATTTTTAAACTGATATGCGACATCCCAATCTAAGAAACAAATACAAGCAGAAGTAGAGGTAAACTATGTAAGGAGATTCTTTTACTGAGGTACAAAAGGAGGCCCGGAAATCAGTGAGGCATGAGGAGGACCGCAACAATTTTCTCTGCCCAACAAAGATGCGTCGCATTCCGTCTCTGCCCTTACCCAGAGCCCCGGCTGAGATGAAGGAGAGGGCAGTCAGAGCCCAGGGAAGATGAAGGTGATGGTGAAGATGTCATCGCTCTGTATCCATGTCTGCGGGGAAGTTAGCATGCTCCTTCATGAAGAAACTGAACTTTTCCGTTACTTTTCCTATGAGAAAACACACAAGATTCATTAAGCAAGAGGCCATGTTATATCATGTTAGAGCCAAAAGGAACTATAGAAATTAGGAGGCAGAACTTAATGTTACAGATGAGGAAACTGAATCCCTGAAAAGGAATGTCCCTGCCACAGGCAGTTTCTGACAGAAGCCAAGTTTCCCTAGTCCAGTGATACATCCAGCCTGCCCACGGCCCCCACTGACCCCAGAGCCTGGGGTTACCCTGCATCTTACAAAGAAGGAGGGCTTCTGACAAGGGGAGTTGAGGTGGCCTGCCCCTCAGCTTTTCTTGCTCAGCAAGGCCTGTGATGAAGCTGGATCCTGCAGTGGTAAGAACTGCCACCACATGTCCCCTTCAGTGTCCTTGAACACAAGCTAGTTGCTAGGCCAAAGGCCCAGTATGTGTGCATCTTCTCTTTTCTGAAGATTCCCTCTTCCTGAGTAGAAATAAAGATGCAGACATATCTTTGTGGGCTAGAGGCCTCACCTGCTATTCCAACTTGTGAGATAATCATGGAGATGAAAAATATTAAGATTGAAAATGGATGGCCAAAATCCGGTGGTCTAAAAAGACTTAACAATGAGCAGAGCGGACTTTGTGTAAGGGAATAAATGCTTAGGTGCCTGTTTTGCATTAAAGAAGTGGCAACGACCTAGTTATATTGCCTTCAAAAATACCATGCAGGCTAAACGAAATACCTAAACAAAACATGCCCGTGGGACCCAGGTGGAAGCACCGAGAGGTGAATTCCCCTCTTTTAGATAAAAGAAAAAAAATTGCCATAGCCTTATTCCCCTTTTCCCCCTTAAGGCTATAGAGCTGCTAGGAATTTGAGGAGCGGAAAGGCTTTCCAGCCAGTTTGTCTAAGAATCAAGCAGTATGGCCATAAGTCTCTTAGAAGTCATGTGGGATAGTGGGTTTCAATGATTTCTTAGTGTGGGGTTTAAGATCCTTCTCTCTAACAAAATACTGTGTGGAACCCCATTACCGAAAACAGCCAAAAGCTGAACTTGGGGTTGGAGATCACCCCCAAATGATCCCCTTAGCTCCTCTGGTGCCTCTGGTGCCTCTGTAGAACCTCTAGGCTCCTGGTCTTATTGGACTCCCTCAACTGAGACAGGAATTGGCAGTTGGGGGATGGATGGAACGAGTTCAAGCTGGCAGAGCAGGGGGCCAAGCCTAGCCTGACCACAAGACAGTCAGTTTTCTCTCTCTCCCAGATGCTTCTGGGTGGGAATAAGCACAGCTTATGGAGAGTGAAACAGGCTCATAGAAAGAGGAGAAGTTTGCTGTGGAGGACACTGGCCGCAACTTCTTTTTTCTTCCCATGAGGTACTCACAAATTCTCAATGCATAGGTGGCATTCATTCCCATAGGTGATGTAATCAGAACCACAGACAGGCAGGTACATGATGGGGCAGGGGATGGCCACCACTGGGTACTTCTTGTAAATGCTGCAGTTCCCCTGTGTTGGACACAAGAGAATGTCCTGCTGTTTTCAGGCCCCCAAGCTAGGCTACGCTGGCCACTGTTGGGCAGGAGGCAGAATACCATCCTGGGAATCCCAGATCAGATATTCTGATGCTCCTATGGCTACTTCTATTAGTAATAATATTACCACCATGACAAATACTCGTACTGCTATCACCACTTCTGTGACTGCTAGGATAGTCTGCTATTATTAATGCCTGAGAATTTCCATGCTAGGCATTAACCTTGAATTGTACATGAGTTTTTTTTTTGTTTACTGAATAAGGTAGGCTCGACTATGATGCCTGTTTATAGATGGGGGGAAATTATGGCTTCAAAACAAAGAACTTGTATAACATAAACGCAGTTAATAATGGGTTTGGGATTTGAATCTAGAGCCCACCCAATGAACCAAGGTAACTGCCCTGCCTCTCACATGTTGCCCTTTCCATGAAGACTTTACCAGTCTCTCAGCTGGAAGTCATCTCTCTCTCCCTTAACTTGGGATTTTTTTTTTTTAGGCTACAGTTATTTATATGTATATCCCATTGCTTCAACTGCCTTCTGGAGAGCAGAGTTTTTAATCTGTGTCTGCCTCCCCCTTCTGCCCCCCAAACACGCTTAATTAATTCTACATATATATTGCAAAAATGTTTGTTGACTAAATGTCAATGGAAATTGAAATTAAACGTAATTCAATATACTCACTGTTGTTAAAGATAGGCTAGCAGCTTCTGAAAGAGAGTTAGAGATGGAAACGTTAAAAATAAAGCAATTGATTAATGTAAAATCGGGCCTATAGATTAAGACTCTGTATTTGCTATGGCAAGAAATCTCAGCGCACGCTTTGTTCTTATATAAAACTCCAGCTGTTTGCTGAAGAAGCCAAATGGCCAATAAGGTAAGCCCTGTATTCAGTCAAGAGAATTAGCCAGTTTCTTCCCTTTATTGACCACGAGATATTTTCTGGAGCTCATGATGATGGTTCAAAGTCAGATAGCAATAGAAGGTATTGCAGTCACCCCTCCTAAGAGCATGAAGTGCTGCCATCATTGATATTCTCTCCTCCAAAGTGACATAAAAAATGTAACAGAGGGGCGCCTGGGGGGTTCAGTCAGTTAAGCATCCAACTCTTGATTTCGGCTCAAGTCATGATCTCATGGTTCATGAGATCGAGCCCCGCGTTGAGCTCTGCCCTGACAGTGCAAATTAGGATCTCTCTCTCCCTCTCTTTCTGCCCCCCCCCCATAAATAAATAAACATTAAAAAAGAAATGGAATGGAATATTGTTAAGGTGTTAGAATCTTAATTTATTTAAATAATTTTCACCATATAAAAGTCTAATTGTCGACTCCTGGGCTTTGGAGAATTGGGTTTTATTTTTATCCTCCTGGGCTGATTTGGAGAGATATCCAAGTTTTTCTGTGTTGCTACACTGAGGAATCGTATCTAATAACACCAACCACTTCCAGTGTTCTTATGAAATTAGGTAGACTTATGAAGAAATTAGTTCTTTTTTTTTTTTTTATGATTCCATGGATGAAAATAAAAAATCCTTAAAAGCAAAGACCCTGGAGCCAAATCCCCCAATACCAGCTAGTACACAAGATCCTCCCTTCCCAGGCCAGGGCTGTTTGTGTTAAAAACCAGTACACTTTATCTTTTTTAATATTTACTGATTGATTTTGAGAGAGAGGGAGAAAGAGCACAGGCGGGGAAGGGACGGCGAGAGGGGGGTAGAGAGAGAGAGAATCCCAAGCAGGCTCCGTGCTGCCAGCTCAGAGCCCAACGCGGGGCTCAAACTCACAAACCGTGAGATCATGACCTGAACCCAAATCAAGAACCAGCTGCTTAACCAACTGAGCCACCCAGGTGCTCCACAAACCAATACGCTCTAAAACCACATGACCAGACATTTCTCTCAAATGCTGAGAAGGGGTTATTTGAGAAGACACACTTAATGACTCTACAGGGTACTCTCTACCCTTAACTCACCTGAGCTGCTGAAGAAATGGGTCACTGTGCAGAACAGGAGCAAACTCCCAATGATCTTCATGGTGGAGAGGGCTGTGATGCGGACGCTTTCTAGGCTGTCACACCCGCTACATCAGCCATACCCCAAGGAAGGGGTCATGTTTATATGCCAATGCTTGGTTTCTCCACCTTTCCTGTGAGGTCACCCAGAGTCAGTGCTGGCTCCGAGAGGCTCTCAAAGTACAATGTCATACCCTGGGTGGTTGCGGTTCTTGTCACTTAATTGCTACTTAATACCTGACCGACAAATTGATTATTTGAGGTGAGAAGAATTTTCCTGTCTGCACCAGAGGTGGGGACTGTTATTTAGAATTCTAAACTTCACATAGTAGAAGAAATTAATTAAGTATAGGCTGCTTGGCCTGGTTATGAAATAAGTTAACACATCAAACTTTTTTTCACCAAATGAAGAATATTAGACTCAGATTAAACCGATCACACTTAGTTTTATATTTTGCGTCCTCAGAAAATACTGATTATTTTTGAAGAAATGAACATCATAATTAGAGTTTCATACATGGTAGTTAGAATATGGAATGTGAGCTTCAGGACAACTCATTGAGGAAGGAATTCTTATTACCCTAATTTTACCAGTGAGTAAGTTGAGACTCAGAGTATTTAAGTAATCCTCACGAGATCATGAAACTAATTAATGGGGGAGCCTATGATGAGTTCAGTAATGGAAAAGGAGAGAAGCGAATGCCCTAATAAAGAGGGTTCCTTATGAGTTTTATTGTTTGCTATGAACATCTGAAGAGAATGAATACTGAGAAAAAGCCATTATGTCTCAAGAATGGGTGTCTTTGTTGAGGTTTGAAAATGCATTTAGCAAAGGAAATGAGAATGGGTTCAAAGGGAGATGAGGATGAAGTAGAGAATAGCATTATAATGTTTTTTGGACATTTGATAATCAAAGAGAGGAGGGGAGTGGAAGAAGCCAAAGCTTCAGTGAAGTCTAGGGAACACTGAACATGCCTCATAGCCAAAGGGAAGAAGAAGGAATTTAAGATAGATGGTGGAGGGTGGCTAATTGGAGCAGGATAGAGAAGTAGTAAATAAGGTTAAGAACACAAGGTGAAACACCATTCCCTCTGTCATAGGAGACAGAGAAGAGCAGGTAAATGTAGAGACATATTTCAAAGGGAGAGGAAGAAAGATGAAAGGGTACCCATTGTAAGGTTGGCTCAGACTGTTAAATTCTGGGGTTACCGTTTGCAGAAAAAACTGTGTTGGTCTGGAAGCTGGAGAAGGATGGAGAGGCTTGGTACAGACGTCCATGGGAGAATGTCAGACAGTCAACAATGGATATAAAAATTAATGGCCACTGGGGCACCTGGGTGGTCCAGTCGGTTAAGCATCCGACTTCGGCTCAGGTCATGATCTCACAGTCTGTGAGTTTGAGCCCCACGTCAGGCTCTGTGCTGACAGCTCAGAGCCTGGAGCTTGCTTCGGATTCTGTGTCTCCCTCCCTCTGTGTGCCTCCCCTGCTCATGCTCTGTCTCTCTCTGTCTCAAAAATAAAAACATTAAAAAAAAAATTAATGGCCAGTAAACAACACTAGCACTAGATTTTTGCAGCACTGGATTTTGTCTCCCAAAATATGTTACAACACTGAGTGAGAAATGAAAAAAAAAAATGACTTTCTGGATAGGAGGTGTGTACGTCAGAGACTGGAGGGGAACCATAAAGAGGGACATAAGCTCGGAAGAAAGTCAAGTGTTCAAGAAGGTTCTGATAGGGGCGCCTGGGTGGCGCAGTCGGTTAAGCGTCCGACTTCAGCCAGGTCACGATCTCGCGGTCCGTGAGTTCGAGCCCTGCGTCGGGCTCTGGGCTGATGGCTCGGAGCCTGGAGCCTGTTTCCGATTCTGTGTCTCCCTCTCTCTCTGCCCCTCCCCCGTTCATACTCTGTCTCTCTCTGTCCCAAAAATAAATAAAAAACGTTGAAAAAAAAAATTTAAAAAAAAAAAAAGAAGGTTCTGATAGACTATGCAAGATGTGAGCAGTTATGAATTTAGAGGTCACAGTTCAGAATACGTGTGAACTTAGTAGTAGCAGTAGGTGTAGGAAATATGAACAATTGTTTACGGAGGCTATGGCTAGTGGGCAAAATGTCAAATTAATTTCTCAGGGGTGGGGCTGACATAATAATCCTCAAGGGTGTATCCAGATGTAAAGCAGATAAAAGATTGGTGAAAAAAAGAGTTCTTTGGATTTAAAAAGGTCAGGAAAAGTGAGATAAAATGATCAGACATGGGTTGCTTTGGTTTGGACAGCTGCTTACAGGAAGAAGAAAATTTTAAGTTGTACAATGAGCCATGAATTATAGAGGGAGGATCCTTTGAAGGTGAAAGATGAAGGCCAAGAAGACAAAAAGCAGTCCCTTTAGGCTCAGGGAAGTTTCTTTATTCCTCCTGACTTTCCTATAAGGGGAGGGGAAACTTGAGGCCTTGTCAGACTATGACCATGGCTCCATTTTAGGGAAGGCAAGGTAGGACTAATGCAGAAAAACATAAAAATAAAACAAGAGAAAAATTTGAGAATATTAGGGCTCTTTCCCCAGTGGATGTAAGGAATCACAGGGAAGAGAAAGGTGACCCATTAGAAGGTTAGTGAACAGTGGTAGAATTCATTTGGATCAGGACCTGAATAAAGAGTTTCTGGGTCAGTTAGCTGGAGGGAACTAAGCAAGCCAGCACCATGGCTGGGCAGTAATCCAGGTATAGAATAATGGCTGTAGGAAGGGAAAGGTACAATAAGAAAATTAACCACATGTTGTATACTTGCTATGTGCTAGAACTGTTGTTACACCTGGTATATGCACTATCTAACTCAAAATAATCTTATGATCTGTGTGGTTATTTGTCCTGGTATTTAGCTGAGGCAACAGGGACTTTGAGAAATACCTAGTTTCAGGTTAAAAGCCAATGTTTTTTTAATCACTCTGGTGTATGGCCTTTAAATGTACATCTAAGACAAATCAAAGACAAGTTGGAAATTGGAATCATAGGAGTGAAGCTGATAAAATCAGAGCAGTTAGGAACAACAGCTAATGTTTAAATGAGCAGGCAGAAGGAGCTGAGTGCTGTATCAGAGTACATGGCCTTTTCATGTGTGAGGATCAGATGGAAAGAAGGAGGCTTCCGGGGGGACAGGGAACCTCTAGAGTCAAGGGACAAGGGTTCCTTCTCTGTCCCCTCATCCTCATCTAGCCAAGGTGCAATGCTGTGACAGTCCCTTTCCTACTTTATGCTTTCTGCTTCTCTCACATCTAGTGACGTTAACCTAGTTGGGGTTTCAGGTTTTCAAGTAAAACCCTTCCTTGAAACACTAATATGTACAACCGATAAATAGAGCTGAGGATTGGAGGTAGGTGAGAGGCACTTGGGACTCTACTATTTAATTCTGTATTTTCCTCCTAATTGCTGCATCAGCCCATTTCTAATCCCCAGACTCCATCCTTCTTGGCATCCATCACAGGCTCCACCCAATACCCTTAAGGCCTTCTTGGGATAGTTTTAAAATCGATGACCTAGATTTGGGAGGACCAGTTCTTGCCTCTTGTCTGCCCTCCTCTCCCTTCCCTGTGTGGCTCCTTCACATCCTAGCTCTTTTTCTTCATCTCCCTCTCCTCCCTCTCCTCCTCCTCCTCCTTTGTCCCCCTCTCTCCCTCCTCCTTTCCCCTCCTTCTCCTCCTTCTCCTGCTTCTGCTTCTCCTCCTTTCTCCTCCTCCTCCTTCTTTTTCTCTTTTTTCTCCTTCTTCTCTTTCTCCTTCCCTTCTACTCTTCCTCCCTCCTCCTCCTTCTCCTCCTCCTTCTCCTCCTCCTTCTCCTCCTCCTTCTCCTCCTCCTCCTCCTCCTTCTCCTCCTCCTCCTCCTCCTCCTCCTCCTCCTCCTCCTCCTCCTCCTCCTCCTTCTCCTCCTCCTCCTCCTCCTCCTCCTCCTCCTCCTCCTCCTTCTATGTAGCCCTCACTGTGTTCATGCCCTTTTGTGCACTGGGGCACAGTGACATAGAGATCTGGCTATTTGCATTTTGATCTTGTGTCTGGCAGGACCTTGTTCCTTGCTTCTCATGGGAACAGGGAGTTATCACATCCAAGGATCCTGTGCTTTGGTTCTCTTTAATTTCCTTTGAATTGATGAGGTCAGATAGTTTTGATTATGGGACAAGATGGTGTGAATGAAAAGTAGCAACTCTTTTTCCTGTTGGTTCATGTTGCTCCTAGGTTATCTCATGCTATCTGGATTTAGATTTTACACACACATGGAGTTTCCAGCTCCTATTGACAAAATCGTGTCTACTGTGCTCAGTGCCAAAGGGAACACTATTTCTTTTGGGAAGATACACAATGAACTTTATTTTATTAAAGACTCTATTAAAATTTCTGCATTACTCTAATTCAATTTTCTTTAAACTTAATTCTTCATAGTTATTATTTTACAAACATTAGATAACATCTAACGAGATGTTAGAGTTTTCTTCAACACTGAGAACTAAGAATTTACTCCAATTTCATATAAAGTCATGATGTCCAATATAAAGATTAGTTACCAAAGAAGATCACTGAATTTTTGTTCTGTTTGGACTGCTCAGGAGTTCTTTATCATATTGAATAGAACTCCACTTCTATATGACTTTCTAGTTCTTTATAGTGGAGTCTAATA
The DNA here is from genome assembly GCF_023721935.1 of Panthera uncia. Lineage (NCBI taxonomy): Eukaryota > Metazoa > Chordata > Mammalia > Carnivora > Felidae > Panthera > Panthera uncia. Next base: position 112,236,835 of record NW_026057577.1, read on the forward strand.
GAATGAATCTGCTTTCTCTTTCCAGGTGTATCCCTCCAGATTTGCAAAGGCAGCTTTGGAGGAACTACTCAAAGTCTTTTCTCCCCAAATGATACAGATCAACTTCTTTAATGGTTCCTTTATAGTATATAATCCCTTCAGTCCTCCATACCCCGACATATTAATGTTGCATTACTTAATAACAGTGAAACACGAGTCATAATCAAACTCACCTTTTCTGCTTGCTATTCCAGTCACTGTTATCCTCACTGGAGATACAGAGATAAATAAGGCAGACAAAAACACTACTTCTTAGAACTTATTTTCTTATATAGTAAAATAAGGAAACTAATAAATAATATAGAAAGATGATTTCATATTTTGACAAGTATTTCCAAGAAACTGTATCATGGTGTTGGAATAGTGAGTAGTATGGAAATACGGAACAAATTGCATTGAGTGATTAGAGAAGGCTTCTGAGGATCTGAATGCTGAGGGCAGACACCTGAATGATGACAAGGAGCCATTCTGGGAAAGCCAGGGAAACAATGGCTGCAGAGAGAAGAGCTAGAGATGGCCACAGGCAACATCAAGCCTATTGAAGGATTCCATTTTCTCCAATTCCAGGATTACGTTAAATGGCTGCTTTTTTCTTGAAGCATTCAACATGTAAATCATTCAGGCTCTAGCCCATGTCTTCTGCGATTAGACTACACGACTTGATTTGCGCTGAATTCTGTGTAAGCTAGAATTACAAAACTCTTGAATCTGTTTTTTTTTTTTTCTTCTTTAGCTGGTCTTTTCTCCACGAATCCCTCTTCTTATTAGTTCCTATTACAAACTTTCCTTCTCGTGACTTCACTTAGAGTCTGCGTCTAGGGGTTTATGGTCTCAAACATTCATTTAGTGTCTACCTGTTGAACTCCTATGCCTCTCTTGTTATTATATGACCTTGTTTTGTTCATTTTCATCACAGAATTCATTGTTACCTGATATTTCCTGTTCCTTAATTTGTATATTACTCATCTCTCATCACTGGGATGTGGGTTCCACAAGAACAGGATCTTGCCTACCTTGTTTGTTTGCCTCTACTGGCCTCAAGTTCGGTACCTTGCAGAATAAGAACTACTCCACAAGTAATTACTAAATTAATGGTTTTAAGATTCCACATCATTAGTCACAGGTAGAGTAACCACAGAATTCATCCAGCATTGGGGAGAAATCATCTGGTTTACATCAGTGAGTTTAGAAAGAAATAAAGCATACCTCATTGGAACTTAGATGCAATTCATCATTTTATTTTATTTTTATTTATTTATTTATTTATTTTTAAATGTTTATTTATTTCTGAGACAGGGAGAGACAGAGCATGAGTGGGGGAGGGGCAGAGAGCGAGGGAGACACAGAATCGGAAGCAGGCTCCAGGCTCTGAGCTGTCAGCACAGAGCCCGACGCGGGGCTCGAACCCACAGACCACGACATCATGACCTGAGCCAAAGTCGGACGCTCAACCGACTGAGCCACCCAGTCGCCCCCAATTCATCATTTTAGATTGAATTTAACTTCAATAAGAAGAGGAAACTGTGAAATGTTTAACACAGTGTCTGTCCTCCACCTTGTTTCCTCTATGACTCAGGATCTTCCTTTCAGTTGAAATCACAGTTGTCTGATGGAACAAGGGCCCCTCTGCAGAGCTCCCTTGGGTGGAAGAGGCCAGAGGATAAAGGTACCCATTAGAGCTGAAAGAGAGCCTCTGCCTGATTCTTAGCTGCTACCTTGTAGTGCCCATAAATCTAGAAAAAGATTGATCAGCTAAGCAAAAGTCTCTATGACTTAAGGTTATACCTACATTCTTTAAGATGGTTACTACCTAAATGTAGCATGTCAGGATCAGATGGCCAGGCTAGCAGGAAATAACTATGTCCACATCTTGTTTCTCTTACCAAACTTGTCTCACTCTGGCTCTTCTGCCTAGAGGGTAATGAATTTCCATTTCTCAATTTTTATTTGTTAAATAAATACATGTATTGTTCTCCTGTTCCATTTCTTTGGTTTGCTTTTTATTATTTTTGAAAGCAGAGATGGAAAGGTGAAATAACAAAATGATGTTAAATTACACAATATGTTCAAAATTAACAAGAGATCTGTATCTTAGGAGATTCTTTACTTTGAGTAAACAGAAAGACCAGAAACTATTTCCACAGCTCCAAAGAGAGTCACTCTAATGGGCCCTCCTGACCAGGGGTCCCGGGGAAGGGAGGAAGGATGATGTAAGATGCCAAAGGCCCTGTTGCCAGCAGAACTGAGATGTGTAAGGTGGAAAGATTCTGGAAAGGTGATGGAGAAAGGTGATGGAGAAAGCGGAGCGTGCGGACCCTTCCGGTTGAGGAACAACTGGTAGGTTTAAGGCAGAAGAGTGAGGCTGACATCTAGTGGCAGCAATAGGTAATGGCACAGAGCGCACAGAAGCCGAAGGCTGATCACTGTTCTTTTTCATCTCCTCAGCCTCAAATACAGTAAGGGCTTCATCTCCCTGTGTTAGTCAAGAGCTTTCAGCTATAAGTGACAGCCTGTAAGACGGATTAAACAAAAAAGAAAAAAGAATTTATTGACTGATGTAATAGGGACGACAGAATGGAGTAAGGATTAAAATTGCTACAACTCAGGGGTCGTATGGTATCCACTCTTCCTCTCAAAAACATACTTACCCCCCCCCCCCAGAAGTTCTTGGTGCTCCTTCTCCCTCCTTCTCTTAGCACACGAGCATTTTTTTCCCTCTAATTAAAGTGAACTTCATTCATGAATATGAAGTAGAAAGGCTCAAACAGCTATTTGTGTGTGTGTGTGTGTGTGTGTGTGTGTGTGTGTGTGTGTGTGTGTGATGTGTATTCGCTCATTGTTCAGGTGAGATTAATGGGGCACAGTAAGATCTTGCAGGTGAACCTGAAATTTGGGGTGAGTTAATTCAGGAGCGCGTTAGGAATACCATTTGATGATGGACCTTAGACCCAAGCAAAATGAAAGCTCATTTTATTTATTTTTATTTTTTTTTTTTAAAGCTCATTTTAAACAATCAGTACACAGAGATAAATGTCTACCACCTCTTTCATTATTATGCTTAATTGTAATAAATGTGACACTTGGTTCTCCATTAGTTTGATTCCTTTGTTTTCAGTTTTGTTCCAAATTTGGCTGTAGCACAGACGTGTTGTTTATTACATGCCCTCACATTCCGAAAGAAATAATTTTCAGAATTAAGTAGTGAAAAGAATAAGCAAGTGTAGGACTCCATTACTTATTAGTCACACTTTCCATATTTATCAAAGTTAATATGAGGACCAAATTCCCTAAAGAGAAGAGATTTAAAAAAAAGGAGGTTAGTATCATAAGGAAACTGGGTATTGCTTCACATTCTCTCATCTTCCCAATGTACCCCTGAGAAAGGGAGCCGCTTTGCGATTCCCTCTATACCCATCTCTTTTCCTGCCCGTCACCCCCCTTTCCTCTGTATCTTAATTATTAAAAGAGGTGTTCCGTGAAGTTTTTCAACAAAGAATCTTCCATCCCTTAACTCATTCCCATTTTGATACCTTTCCATTCAACATAGCAATGCTAGATTTTCTTTTTTACCAAGAAGTAAAAGATAATCATAGGAAGAGTGTGATGCATGGTCATTCATATAATTCGCCCTGTTCAAATTTTCACTAGGTTTACACTGCTCACAGAATACAGCCTACTCTCCTTACTTGGGCCTATATTTTCCCCCAGAAAGCTAGCCTCTGGCTAACCTTCCACCCTTATGTATTACTGTTTCCTAAATACATAATGGGCATTTCAACATAATTTTTCTCCTTATTATTTCCCTAAAGACACGGCACATTTTCTCAATTTCAAATGTTTTCTCAGGCAGAGAGCCTTGGATAAGTTGCCCATTCTATTTCCTGTTGAATTTTTTCAAAGAACGCTGTACCCTTCGCTTCTTTCAAGAGACTCCTCACATTGACCCCTATCTCAGGTTTACCTTTGATGTATATCTGATCTACTCGCCTGGTTTAGGGACTGCAGACATGTTAACTTGTAAGAGGCAAGCTGGTAATGGAGTGGGCCACTTTCATCATAACGGAGAGGTGGGGCTGTCTGAAATGTCTGAACTCCATTTGGACGGGCAGCTACTACTCCGCAGTTGTTGCTTATATTTTTCATGTGAAATCCTAGCTTACTGTTAGCATAATCTTGACGTTTCAAAATACGTTGGAAATGTATATTTTAGGTAAAATAAGATTTTTGAAATGCTGTCGACCACTTCAAGACTTACTAAAATACTGTTTTGATTAAACAAAATCAATGCTGTTTTCTGTTATCATGAACTTTCCTAGGCATATATTCATTTTGCCAAATGAGATTACAAACTTCCGAAGAGTCCGGGATCTATTTCCTACAACTCTCTCTTTTCTTGATAGTTATTATATGGGTCCTGCACTGAGTAGCCTTGAGGGATTCTTCTAAGGATAGTGACTATAATTCTGTATCAATTCTGGCCAAAACTTGCACTCCTTTCTTTCTTTCTTTCTTTCTTTCTTTCTTTCTTTCTTTCTTTCCTTCTTTCTTTCTCTTTTTCTTCTTTCTTTCTTCTTTCTTTTTCTTTCTTTCTTTTTGCTTCAAGTTTTTACTTAAGCTCCAGTTAGTTAACATATAGTGTAATATTATATTCAGGATTTTAATTTAGTTAATCATCACTTTCATGTAACACCCAGTGCTCATTACAAGTGCCCTCCTTACTACCCGTCACCCATTTAGCCCATCCTTTACCCACCTCCTTCTCACAATCCTCAGTTTTTCTCTATAGGTAAGAAAGAGTCTCTTATGGTTTGCCTCTCCCCCCCCCCCCCCCCCCCCCCACTGCATATTCATCTGTTTCATTTCTTAAATTCCACATGAGTGAAATCATATGGTACTTGTCTTTCTCTGACTGAATTATTTCGCTTAACATACCACACTCTAGCTCCCTCCACGTTGTTGCAAATGGCAAGATTTCATTCTTTTTTTAATGTCTGAGTAATATTCCATTGTATATATACACCACATTTTCTTTTTTAAAAATTTATTTGTTGAGAGAGGGACAGAGAGAGAGAGAGAGAGAGAACGAGCAGAGAAGGGGCAGAGAGAGAGGGAGAGAGTGAGAATCCCAAGCAGGCTCCACGCTGTCAGCGCAGAGACCAATGCAGGCACGATCCCACAAACCATGAGATCATGACCTGGGCTGAAATCAAGAGTCAGACATTTAACTGACTGAGCTACTCAGGCGCCCTTCTTTAGGCATTCATCATCAGTCGATGGGCAGTGTGCTGTTGCCCTAATTTGGCTATTGTTGATAATGCTGCTATAAACGTTGGAGCGCATGTACCCCTTTGAATTGGTATTTTTGTGATCTTTGGGCAAATACCTAGTAGTACAATGCTGGATTATAGGGTGGTTCTATTTTTAACTTTTTGAGAAAATTCCATGCAATTTTTTCAGAGTGACTGCACCGGTTTTCTTTCCCACCAACAGTGTAAGAGGGTTCCCCTTCCTCTGCATCTTCGCTAACATCTGTTGTTCCCCGTGTGGTTCATTGGAGTCATTCTGACGAGTGTGAGCTGAGGGGATATCTCATTGTAGTTTTGATTTGTGCTTTCCTGGTGATAAATGATGTTGAGCATCTTTTCATGTGTCTGTTGGCCATCTGGACGTCTTCTTTGGAAAAATGTCTATTCATGTCTTCTGCCCACTTCTTAACTGGGTTATTTGTTTTTTGGGTGTTCAGTCTGATGAGGTGTTTTTTGTTTTGTTTTGTTTTTAGAGATTTTGGATCCTAACCTTTTATCAGCTATGCCACTTGCAAATATCTTCTCCCATTCCAAAGGTTGCTTTATAGTTTGGTTGGTTGTTTCCTTCACTGTGCAGAAGATTTTTATCTTGATATAAGTACCGATAGTTCATTTTTGCTTTTGTTTCCCTTAACTCTGGAGATGTATCTACTAAGAAGTTGCTACAGCTGATGCCAAAGAGGCTGCCGCCTTGGTTCTCCTCTAAGATTTTGATGGTTTTCCGTCTCATATTTGGGTCTTCTTCCATTTTGAATTTATTTTTGTGTATGGTGTAAGAAAGTGGTCCAGTTTGATTCTTTTACATGTTGCTGTCCAGTTTTCTCAACATCATTTGTTGAAGAGACTGTCTTTTTCCAATGGATATTCTCTCCTGCTTTGTTGAAGATTAGTCGACCATATAGCTGTGAGTCCATTTCTGGGTCTTCTATTCTGTTCCATTGATCTATGTGTCTGTTTTTGTTCCAGTATCATGCTGTTTTTATCACTACAGCTTTATAATATAACTTGAAGCTCAGAATTGTGATGCCTCCAGATTTGCTTTTCTTTTTTTTTTTTTTTTTTTTTTTTACTATTCAGGGTCTTTTGTGGTTTCATACAAATTTTAGTATTGTTTTTTCTACTTCTCTGAAAAATGCTGGTGTTATTTTGACAGGGATTGCATTAAATGTGTAGATTGCTTTGGGTAATATAAACATTTTAATAATATCTGTTCTCCCAGTCCATGAACATGGAATATTTTTCCATTTCTTTGTATCATCTTCAATTTCTTTCAGAAGTATTCTATAGTTTTCAGCTTACAGATCTTTTACCTCTTTGGTTAGGTTTATTCCCAGGTATCTTATGGGTTTTGGTGCCATTATGGATGGAATCAATTCCTCGATTTCTCTTTCTGCTGCTTCATTATTGGTGTATAGACATGCAACAGATTTCTGCATTTTGATTTTGTACCCTGTAACTTTGCTGAATTCATGTATTAGTTCTAGCAACTTTTAGGTGGAGTCTTTAAGGTTTCCTACATGGAGTCTCATGTCATCTGCAAATAGTGAAAGTTTAACTTCTTTTGGGCTGATTTGGAGGACTTTTATTTCTTTGCATTATCTGATTACTGAGGCTAGGGCTTCCAGTACAATGTTAAATAATAATGGTGAGAGTGGACATCCTTGTCTCGTTCCTGACAGTAGGGAAAAGTCTCTCAATTTTTCCCCATTAAGGACAATATTAGCTGTGGATCTTTCGTATTTGGCCTTTATGATGTGAGGTAAGTTCCTTCTAGCCTTGCTTTCTTGAGGGTTTTTATAAAAAATGGATGCTGTATTTTGTCAAATGGTTTTTTTCTGCATCTATTGAGAGAATCATATAGTTCTTATCTTTTCTTTTATTAATGTGGTGCATCACATTGATTGATTTGTGGATATTGAACCAGCCCTGCAGCCCAGGAACAAATCCCACTTGATCATGGTGAATGACTCTTTTACTATACTGTTGGATTTTATTTGCTGGTATTTTGTTGAGAATTTTTGCATCCATGTTCATCAGGAATGTTGGTCTGTAACTCTCTCTCTCTCTCTTTTTTTTTAGTGGGGTCTTTATCTGGTTTTGGAATCAAGGTAATGCTAGGCTCATAGAATGAGTTTGGAAGTTTTCCTTCCATTTATATTTTTTGGAACAGTTTCAGAAAAATAGGTATTAATGTTCTTTTTAAAATTTTTTTTTAATGTTTATTATTTTTGACAGAGAGAGAGAGAGAGAGACAGTGCATGAGCGGGGGAGGGGCAGAGAGAGAAGGAGACACAGAATCCGAAGCAGGCTCCAGGCTCTGAGCTGTCAGCACAGAGCCGGATACAGGGCTCGAACTCACGACTGTGAGATCATGACCTGAGCTGAAAGTCAGACGCTCAACCGACTGAGCCACCCAGACACCCCTTAACTTTTCTTTAAATATCGGGTAGTGGGGTGCCTGAGTAGCTCAGTCGGTTAAGTGTCCAACTTTGGCTCAGGTCATGGTCTCATGGTCTGTGAGTTTGAGCCCTGCATCGGTCTCTGTGCTGACAGGTTGGAGCCTGGAGCCTGCTTTGGATTCTGTGTCTCCCTCAATCTCTGCCCCTTCCCTGCTCATACCCTCTCTCTCAATCTCTCTCTCTCTCTCTTTCTCTCTCAAAAATAAATTTAAAAACCTTAAAAAGTAAATAAAAATAAATGTCTGGTAGAATTCCCCTGTGAAGCCATCTGACCCTGAACTTTTGTTTCTTGGGAAATTTTTCATTACAGATTCAATTTCTGTGCTGATAATCAGTATGTTCAAGTTTTCTATTTCTTCTTTTTTCAGTTTTGGTGATTTTATATGTTTCTAGGAAATTATCTATTTCTTCTAGGTGGCCTGATTTATTGGCCTATAATTTTTCATCATATTCTCTTATAGTTGTTTTTATTTCTGTGGTGTTGGTTGTGATCTCTTCTCTCTCATTTGTGTTTTATTTATTTGGGTATTTTCTCTTTTATTTTTGATAAATCTGGCTAGGATTTATCAATTTTATTAATTCTTTCAAAGAGTCAGCTCCTGGTTTCATTAATCTGTTTGACTGGTTTTTTGTTTGTTTTTGTTTTTTGTTTGTTTGTTTGTTTTTTGTTTGTTTGCTTCTATATCATTTATTTCTGCTCTAATCTTTATTATTTCTCTTCTTCTGTTGACTTTAGGCTTCATTTGTTGTCCTTTTTCTAGCTCCTTTAGGTGTAAGATTAGGTTACGGATTTGAGGTTTTCCTTGCTTTTTGAGGTAGGCCTATATTGTCATATACTTCTTTCTTATGACCACTTTTGCTGAATCCCAAAGGTTTTGGACCATTGTGTTTTCATTATCATTTGTTTCCAGTTTGTTTGTCTTTTTAATTTCTTCTTCAATTTCCTGGTTGACCTATTCATTCCTTAGTAGGATGTTATTTAACATCCATGTATTTGTGGTCTTTCCAATTTTTCTCTTGTGGTTGACTTCAAGTTTCATAACGTTGTGATCGAAAAATAGGCATGGTATGATCTCAGTCTTTTTGTGCTGGTTGAAGCTTGATTTGTGACTTAGTGTATGATCTATTCTGGAGAATTTTCCATGTGCACTTGAAAAAAAAATGTGTACTCTGCTGCTTTAGGATGAAATGTTGTGAATATATGTTAAGTCCATCTGTACAGTGTGTCATTCAAAGCCATTGTTTCCTTGTTGATTTTCTGCTTACATGACCTGTCCATTGATGTAAGTGGGGTGTTAAAATCCCCTATTATTGTTGTATTATTATCAATGAATACCTTTACATTTGTTATTCATTGTTTTATATATTTTGGTCTCTCACGTTGGGGGCATAAATATTTACAATTGTTAGATTTTGTTGGATAGACTGCTTTATTATGATATAGTACCCTTCTTCATCTCTTATTACAGCCTTTGGTTTAAAATCTAGTTTGTCTATATTCCATGACAAATATATGACTTCACTCATATGAAGACTTTAAGATACAAAACAGATGAACATAAGGGAATGAAAACAAAAATAATATAAAAACAGGGAGGGGGACAAAACATAAGAGGCTTTTAATATGGAGAACAAACAGAGGGTTACTGGAGGGGTTATGGGAGGGGGGATGGGCTAAATGGGTAAGGGGCATTAAGAAATCTACTCCTGAAATCATTGTTGCACTATATGCTAACTAACTTGGATGTAAATTAAAAAAAAAATTAAAATGATAAAAAAAATAAAAAAATAAATTATGTAAAATCTAGTTTGTCTGATATAAGTATTGCTACTCTGGCTTTCTTTTGGTGTCCATTAGCATGATTTTCCATCCCCTCCCTTTTAATCTGACAGTGTCTTTAGGTCTAAAATGAATCTCATGTAGATAGCATATAGATGGGTTTTGGGGTTTTTTTAATCCATTCTGACACCCTATGTCTTTTGATTGGAGCATTTAGCCCATTTACATTTGGAGTAATTATTGATGGATATGAATTTTGTGCCCTTTTATTACTTGTTTTGTCATTGTTTCTGGAGATTTTCTCTGTTCCTTTCTAATCTTTGTCACTTTTGGTCTTTCTTTCCTCAAAGATTCCCCTTTAATATTTCTTGCAGGGCTGGTTTAGTGGTCACAAACTCCTTTAGTTTTTGTTTGTCTGGGAAACTCTATCTCTCCTGTGCTGGATGATAGCCTTGCTGGATAGAATATTCTTGGCTGCATACTTTTCCCATTCAGCACATTAAATGGATCAGGCCATCCCTTGTCAGTTAGGGATTTCTTTTGTCTTTCTGCTCTTAGGAGTTTTTCATCTCTATATTTTGCAAATTTAACTACAATATGTCTTGGTGTTGACCTGCTTTTGTTGATTTTGATGGGAGTTCTCTGTAACTCCTGGATTTGCATGTCTGTTTTCTTCCCCAGATTAGGGAAGTTTTTAGCTATATTTCTTCAAATAAACCTTCTGCCCTCTTTTCCCTCTCTTCTCAGACTTCTATGATATGAATGTTATTATGCTTTATGGAGTCACTGAGTTTCCATAGTCTATATCCATGACCTAACATTTTTCTTTCTCTCTTCTTTTCAGCTTCATTATTTCCATAATTTTATCTTTTATATCACTTATGCATTCCTCTGCATCTTCCATTCTTGTGGTCATTACGTCTGATCAGTTTTGAATCTCGGTTATTGCATTTTTCATTTTGGTCTGACTAGTTTTTAGGTATTTTATATCTGTGGTAAGGGACTCCCTGGTGTCTTATACGCTTTTTTCAAGCTCAGCTAGTATCCTTATGATTGCTGCTTTAAATTCTGGATGAGGTATATTACTTATATCTGTTTCAATTAGATCCCTGGCCATGACCTTTTCTTGTTCTTTCTTTTGGTATGAATTCCTCTGTCTTGGCACTTTGTCTAGGTGTCTGTCTCCTTTTCTGTGTCAGGAAAGTGTGTTATGTTTCCTGATCCTGCAAGTAATGGCTTTATAAAGAAGAAGTCATATACTTACAGAGCTTGGTGCTTCAAGAAGTGTCTCTTCTGTAAGCTGTGTTCACTCAGCTGCTGTGTTTTGGCTGCTCTTTCTCTCAGGTTATTCCTATGCAGAGCTTCTCCTTGCTTTCCATGATGTGGCCTTTTCTCTCCCTCTAGTCGTATAGTTTGTTCTGTCAGTCTTCAGATCAATTTCTTGGGTATTTAGAATAATTTGATATTTGTCTAGTTGTGTTTGTGCAGCGAGGTGGGTCCTCTTACTTCTCCATCATCTTAGCTCAGCCTCCTAAAACACTTTTGTTTTCTTTTTTTTCAAGGGATTTACATCATTCACAAATGGTGAGTACCTCTCAAGATTGTGAGTCCCAGTTTTTCAGGATTTTTCTTCACAATGCCACTAAAAGCAGAGATGGAGGGATTATTCTCCTTCTTCCATCACTCAAAAGAATATCAAGATGGTCCTTTTTGCCCCAAGAAATAGAAACAGCATGAAGACCAAGCTTATACATGCAAGTTGCATTGAGAATTGAAGCAAATACACAGGCCACTGCACCACACCTGCCATTGGCATCAATGTGTTTCAGAAGTAGATGTGTTTGGTAAGATCTGGTCTCATACTGGCTCTGACGTTACCGAACCATTTTTTGCTTTTTCAATCAACAAGGGCTTGTTATTTATTCTTAGATTAAGAAGTAACAGCTATGGTGTTTGCAGTAAATTTAGGAGAATCACATGATGGAAGGGAGGAAGGAAGGAAGGAAGGAAGGAAGGAAGGAAGGAAGGAAGATAGTTTCTTCAGTCTTTTCCCATTTCTGTCAGAACAGGTCTGAGGCATGATTTTAGTGGTGCTGAGACTTTCTCAAGTCTTCTAGATGAGGCTGAAAGAAATCTCAGAACCAACTTTGAGAAGTCATTGGGTTGCCACCTGTGCAAGAGAGAGACCTGCACTGTAGCTCTGCATCAGTCTATGCTAGTTTTAGGAAGCCCAGGCCACGGTGATTCAGTTCCTCCTACACTGCTCTTTTTAGTGGTATGTGTCCAAATACCACAGGTGTGGAAAAAGGATTATGTGGAAGAGCTAAGAAGGCACTTCTGAGTGTCTTGGCTAATTAGCCCCTGCCTGAGAAAGTGACAGCAGCTATTAGGAAGGAATGTTAATGTGATTTAATTATTCTACATAGTCTGGTGACATTCATGAATTCTCATTAATCTTGCTTTGAAACTGATGGTAGATACTTGGTTAATTCCCATTTTTTCAGTTCCCATTCTTTTCCTTTAAACGACATTGTAATCATCCTCTGAGTCTAGAACTTTCTCTGAAGATGAGAAAATATTTCCTTTATTCAATAATTTCTACAGCCATTTCCTTCAGTGCTCAGCAATAACATCCTCATGGGATCAAAACATGACACTGGAAGCCCATGAGATTGCTTTAAAAGGAAGATATACATTAAAGAATTAGCTCAACAGACTTGGGATGTTCAAATTAGCTCCTAGGAAGTAGCCATAAGCCTTTAGAATATCCCTCCTGATAAGAGTGACTTTATAACCTGGGGTCATAGGCCACGCCGCATAGTTTATACTTAAGTGAATGTCTGTTGTTGTTCACTGTGGTCCTGAGCCACCCCATATCAATTTGACCTCTGGGAATGTGGGGTGGCTGGAGACTAAGTAATTGTTAGCTGTGCAGGTGCTATCTGCCTAGGTGACTGGCTTCTAACAAAAGGCCTGGGAACCAAGGCTTTGGTGAGCTTCCCAGGTTGACAGTACTTCATATGTGTTGTCATACATCATAGCTAGGAGAGTTAAACACTGCCTGAGTGAGTCCACTGGGAAAGATCATCTGGAAGCTTGTGATTGCTTTCTCTTGGACTCCACCCTAGGAGCTTTCTGCCTTTGCTGATTTTACTCATATCCTCTCATTGTAATAAACTGCTACCATGTGTGTAATAGCTTTTTGAGGTCTGTGAGTCCTGCTAGCAAATCATCAAACATGAGGATAGTTTTGGGGATTTCCAACAGAGAAGATCTGATAGTTCATGGAAAAGTTACTAATAGTTACTAAAAGTTACTAATACTAGATGCAAATCTGTTTGTAAAAACAATTTCAAATGGAGTTTAAAATATATCACAAGGAATATTATTAATTTTAAAATCTAAATTTACTATTGAACTTACTTGAAAGGCAAAGAAATATATAAATCACTGTCAATTTTTATTGATGTAAGAGCACATAAGCATTTTTTTATGTGCTATAGACCTATAGACCTATATAGACCTATATAGACCTATATAGACCTATAGACCTATAGACCTATATCTATGTCTGTGCCTATGTCTGTATTGATATCTATATCTATTTATGTCTACCATGAAAATTTATGAGTGCTAGTCATCGGCATGTCAATGTGACTTGTTAAACATTTCTGAGTGATTTGAAAAAATGGATTTCTATTCATTATTTGAATATAATCTATAGATATCTATTAGTATGATTGTTGTACAATTTTGCCAAAGCATCACATAAGCTTTTCTTTCTTTTTTAATGAGTAAACTTTGAATGTTAACTGAAGTTTTTCAGAAAGACTGTTCTCTTTATACATAGTCTGTCCCCAATCTTTTATCAACAATAGAGGTTATTTTCAAAAGTCTCATCCATCAGTAAATCCAGCTCCTGGGCTAAGATTATTTGATATTTCTGTGAATAAGTATAGAGGAAAAAATAATGCTATTTTATTTTCAACTTACCACTGATCGACACAAAAGAAACACTCATTCTGGTAAGTGTGGCCGTTTGTAGCACAGACGTATGACGTTATATTCGGACATTTTGAATCATACAAAGGACCATGTGGGTAGTACATTTTACATGGGGGCTGCAAATATCACAAAATATCATATGAATAACAATTGGTAGATTCTCCCTCATCTATTCCTTGCCTATCACTTCTGCCCCTAACAGAAATAATATCAAATATTACTAGTGAATTGATTCTTTTTCAAGAATTACAAAGACAGGGCTTTGGTCAGGCAGGTTTTTGGTGGACTGCCATGTCAGGAAATGCAGTGACCCATCCATCATCTCTTAAAGTCATAAACATTATCACATACCCACTTAAATCCTAAATACAAACTTTTTATTTAAACTTAGAGTCCCAATGCCAGTAACTCATTCTAAGAAGTTTGTGAATAGAGATATTTATGTGTTTGTGAAATTCTAGGGGGAGGGCTCAAATGAAATTGATAAGAGTGAGGATTCTGTATTGAGGCTAAGAATAAATTCTGTATTTACCACTGTTTAATTTTATGACCTTGAGCAAGTGACAGGTGTTATTTCATTTAATGCTCAGAAATGTATTTTACTGTTATAATGTTTGTGCTGCATGGGATTAAATCTAAGTCTGGAAAGGGTAAGATGCATGTCCAAGGTCACATAGAAAACTTTTGTTCTATTTACCCCCATGAAGTTTTCGGTCTCTCAGGTCAAGAGAATGATCAGATTAGCATCAGAATTGAGAACAAGAAATTTAAATTTACCTTAGGCCATTTATCTGTATTTTTTGTCTTGAAGATTTCTGCTGATAAAGTACATACACAATAGGTTAAAAAAAATAGTTCTTCATGGAATATGATTTCACCCACTGAAGTTACTGAGTGAAGAAATGTAATCTAATTACTCCTTTGCACAAAAGTATACAAAAGAACTTGTAGCGATGGAATTTGTGGGTGGCATTCTTTTTGTTAACTACTTTATCCATTTATTCATTCTTCCATTCATTTTCACAGTCCTTTATTTATAAGTTTTCTATGTCACTGAGAAAAGAGTAAAAACCACTTGGGGTTGTATGCGTAACTTGCAAACTATGTTATTTTCATTAAGTTACTTGACTTTTGTTGGCTTTAGTTTCCTTTTCACTACAATTGGGATGAATATATGTACTTTAAAGTTATTTAAAAATATTTTTTAATATTCATTTATTTTTGAGAGAGAGAGAGAGACAGACAGAGCGTGAGCAGAGGAGGGGCAGAGAGAGAGGGAGACACAGAATCGGAAGCAGGCTCCAGGTTCTGAGCTGTCAACACAGAGCCTGACGTGGGCTTGAACTCACGAACTGTGAGATCATGAGCTGAGCCAAAGTCAGACACTTAACCAACTGAGCCACCCAGGCAACCCTAAAATTATTTTTTAAATTAAATATGATAAAGTAAATAAAACATTAGGCTAGTTTTGCCCAAGATGCTGAGCTAAAGAGGATACTATGGGTGATGGTCAGAAACTTTAGAGATTCCTTGGCTCTGGAGAGACTGACTGGCTCTGGGAAACCAGTTTGTGTGAAGATGTTAGTGTCGCCAGGGGATGCAGGGTGGCCAGCTGGCTGTTGGAGAGGGAAATAAGAAAAGACATCATAGTTCTGCTCTTCCTTATCTCTCATTGTGAAATGATCTTTTAAATATTCTAGAAAATTCTAGCTTTCCAAAAGCTGGAATTTCTAAAGTTTGAAGAGAAAACTTGAATTGTGTTTTACAAATTTTCCCAAAGGAAACACGAAGCCTACCAACCTTCCCAGGAATAGACTATGCCAGTTGCATATACAATCTTTTAAAGAATAAGAAAGATGGAATGCTTCTCTATAATTCTAAAAAAAACCAGAATCTTTTAATGACAAAAGTGACTGGATATAGTGAAGAGAAAAGAAACATAAAAACTTTCATCTAGTAGAAATAAAATAAAGTGAAAATACATACTGCATATCACATATGAAAATAAACTTCAAATGCATCTGAACATAAGAAACAAAACCATGCCAGGATCAACTGGATTTCTCTTTAATCTTGATGTAGGAAAGGCTTTCTAATAAGTGAGAAATGGTGTTTTAAGATAGTTTTGGTTAGCATTTTTTTTTCATAGTGAAGTTGAATATCTTTTACAGATTTAAGATCCATTTCTGTATTTTTGGGGTATGTGTATGTGTGTGTGTGAATTGCATATGCAAGCGAATTACTCATTTGACAATTGGGTTTTTATTTGTTCCCTCAGTTTTAAGTATTCTTATATATTAGGTATATTAGTCCTTTATCTGTGATATGTGTTGCAGGTATTTTCTTCCAGTTTATCAGATACCTTTTAGTTTAAAGAATTTACCCTGAAGCTGTACCTCCAACAATACAAAAACACATATGCATAAGATTATTGCAGCATTGTTTGTGATTGAAAAATATTGGAAACAAACTAAACGCCCATACATGGAAGACTGGTTGAGTAAACTTTGATACACCCACCCAATGAAGTTCTATGCAATTGTATAAAAGAATGAGGGAGATCCCTGTGAGTTGATATGTATTAATATTCAAGATATTTGTAAATTGAGAAAAGCAAGTTGCAAACAGGTATTTGTAGTGTGCTGTCTACTATTCAAGAAAGTAGGAGGAATGACACAATGTTCACACATATGTTTACCTAAGCAAAAAGTAACACAGGAAAGATAGAGACCAATGAGGCTGGTTCCATAAAGATGACTATGGGATGGAATCAAAAGAAAAGGGATATGAAGGTAATGGCACTCCTTTGAAGCAAACCTTTCACTCATTTTGTTTTATTTTTCTTGTGTTTAAAAAAATTTTTGAATTGCCTTTTGGATTTTTCTTGACCCGTGCATTGTGTAGAAGCATGTTGTTTCATTTTCAAATTTTGGAAGGTTTTCCAAATAACTCCCTTTTCTAACAGTGATACCCAATTCATACCTACTTTGCATTGTCAAGTCTAATATTCCCCACCCAGTCACACATGACTATTTTTCTTTTCTACAGCTAAGAAGCTGTCAGATATCTCTCTCCCAAGACTTGTAAGTTTGCTTACCTGAAAAAACAGTATGTGCCAAAGTAGAGGATACCAGGAAAAATATGGTCAGGTTGGAAAAGGCAGCCATTTAATCTCGTCCAATGTCCTGCTCTGGTGAAGCCTGGGAAAAAAAGGCTTGAGACAGCTTATTCCTAATATCTTGCACAGCTAGATTTCCAAACATGAGAGAACCTATTACCCTGAGGTGCTGCCATTCCTATAAACTTGACATGGTGGTCTCAATATTGGCCTGATCCCCCGGGATTCAGACCTGAGAAGGCCCTTCTGCTCCAACTAGAGAAAGTAAACCATTAAAATAACTTTTTTCCCCCTTCCAATAGCCAATGTGTAATCCTAGTCCTGGTTAGAAGGGAAACTGGGCTCAGGGCTCTCATCAGGGCTGTCCCCAGACCTGTTACTTTTACATAAGTTCACCCTATAATAGATCATCTATACCAGAACATACATGTCAGTGAATATGGACATTCTAAGAATTTATTAAAAATTCTGATAAAAAAGATGCGGACTGACTGCTGTCCTGCATTATCAGAGACATGTCACCTTATAATGTGAGTCATTTGATTTCCTGGGATAGACCAGCTTCTGAAGTCCTTCATTTACTAGCTAAGTGTCTTCTTTCAGTCCACTTAGATGTGTTCAAATACAAAGAATGACTTGAAAATGGAATTGTTGGTCTTGGGTCATAAAAATTATGTCTACCTTCCCTGATGCAAGAATAAGGATATATATTCCGATCTAGAAATAATTTTTGTGATTTTTTTGATTCTTAGATAGGCACACACAATTTTTATGTATATGTACACATAATTTTTATATATATGCACCAGAGAGATCTGAGTTCAAATTCTAGCTTCAACATCTAAAAGTTTGAGCCTCAGAAAAAATATGAACTTCAAAGCATATTGAGATGGTCAACACATAGTAAAGAGTTTAACTATATTAAATTTCCAGTTTCTTTTTTTTTTTTTTTTTTTTTAATTTTTTTTTCAACGTTTTTTTTTAATTTATTTTTGGGACAGAGAGAGACAGAGCATGAACGGGGGAGGGGCAGAGAGAGAGGGAGACACAGAATCGGAAACAGGCTCCAGGCTCCGAGCCATCAGCCCAGAGCCCGACGCGGGGCTCGAACTCACGGACCGCGAGATCGTGACCTGGCTGAAGTCGGACGCTTAACCGACTGCGCCACCCAGGCGCCCCAAATTTCCAGTTTCTTTAGCCAAACTCTTCTTTTGTAGGAATGGGGATATTTAGGCCCAGAGAGAAGACACTTTCCAAATCATTTGCTCAACTTCCTCCTGTCCTACTCTGTCTCTTCTGTCTCGTCTCCAAATTGCAGCTGGTGGGCATGAAAAGAAAAGAAGGAGAGCCCTGTTAGTGGTGAAATTTTCCCTACTTTCATGTGCAGAGGAAATAAAGAGGATACTGGAGGCCAACAAACATATGGGAAAACCTACGGACAGAGAAGAAAGCCAGAGATCCTATCACTGATTTGAACTAAGGATAGAGGAGGTGAAGAAATATTACCTGAATGAGGTTGCTGCAGAATGTGAGCCTGCTCTAGTCACTCTGAGGTCACAGCTAGGTTTGAGTAAAGTTGCTATCCCATGAATCTGTGGACAGGGACATGCTGAGCGCAGGGAGAAGCTGCCTTGCTCAGTTGAGTGACCACTTATTTGGCATGAAATTGCTGTCATGGCTGTTACCTGCTTTGATCGCTCTCCTAAACCACCTCCTCTGGTATTTCATGTTCCAGCAGGCAAGGACAGATCTGGAGGTTCTGTACTTGTGGTTTCTGGTTGCAGATCATGAGAACAAGAAAGACTGGCATCGTGAATATTTGATGACCTTTACAAAGGTCAATTGCCTACCACATTCCCGATGATTTGGTAGGCTTTCTTGCTAACTCAAGGCAGATTCATGTTCCTGGTCTCTTCTGCCCCCTGAGGTCACTTAGTCCATTCTGCTTCTCAAAAGGTTTATCTGTTTTGTCTTTCTAGGATGTGATTTCTGACATCCACCTGGGAAACTCGAGCACTGCAGCCAGTAATCTTCGCAGTGCTCAAGCCTCCCCGTTTCTCCGTTTGTTCCCCTCCACTTCAACTTAGAAGAGCCTGAAAATTTGCCATTAACTGGAAAATATCTATCACATAGACCTTAAACTCTCCTCGAGTAGTTAGCAATCCTTTTGCTGCTTTGTCTTTTCTTCTCAGCCTGAGTTTCATAGTCTGCCATTTATATTTAGCCTCTTGACATGATGATGACATTTACCCTTTATTCTCTTCTTCCCTCTTCTAAGCCAGGTTAAACCCAGCTTCCTATTTTTCTACTCCAGACCTCGGTTAATATTGGCGGGTTACCTAAGCCTGCTAGACTCCTAAGAAAACCTCTTATGTCATGTTGCTAACTATGCCACCCATATCCATGTCATTTCTTTTTTTTAATCCATTTTTTTCAACTGTTTGACCACACCTCCCCTATATTACTTTAAGCAGGAGAGCTCACTTCTTCTTTATTAAGTAGGGAAGCTCCAGGATGAACCAATTCCACTTTTTTTCCTCTTTGCCTTGTAATTCTGGAAATTTTATCATCTACCTTTCTAGTTTTATGCTTCTCTCCATATCCACTTACCTAGGGATCCACACATTCATGCATCCCTTTCTTTCTGCTAGTATCTGGTTATGTGGTCTACACTCGTCATCACATTTATTCCTTACAATAACCCCATGAGGTTTCTATCATTGTAAGCCTTGTATAAGAGGGAAAAAAAAAAAAAAACCCTGAAGGTTAGGAGACTAAATTCATTTGCTGAAACTAACTAGCTACTAATGAGTAGAAATGAAATACCTAGCTACTAATGGTCAGAGATGGGGTTCAAAACACAGGTATATTTAACTACAACGCCCATGTTCACGTATTTTTTCCACATTTTCTTTCATCTTAGAGAATGAATCTGCCCTTTAACTTATCCATCAATCTTCTTAGGCCAACACCATGAGTGTCTTGTGTGATAGCTTATGCTTTCTGGGCAGCATCTTTGATTTTCCCCCTTTTTGTCCCTCCTTCCAAAGCCAGGACTCTTAATCTTTATCTAATACCACTTCCTAGGTAATTAGATTGTATACCCCACAGAGGAAAAGATCTTATCTGTACCTAATATCAACCTTGTAGTTGCAGTGCATTGCAAAGGTTATTTTTTAGCCACTTAATAGGTATTCAGTAATATGTGCACAAAGAAAAAAAGAAGGAATCCATTCATTATATTTGTTTGTTTTACTTTGTTCTTGGATATTCTTGAGAATGTTTTCCCAGATGTATTTTGGAAATGTTGTGTCTAATCCACTAAGATATAATCCGACTGGAATTTCGATTGTAGCCACCTAAATTTGATGAAAGTAACATGTTTCAAATGTAGTCTTTTCGGGGCATCTGGCAGGCTCAGTCTGATAAGTACCCAACTTTGGCTCCGATCATGATCTCGCAGTTCACGAGTTCGAGCTCTGCAACGAGGTCTGTGCTCACAGCCCGGAGCCTGGAGCCTGCTTCGGATTCCGTCTCTCTCTCTCTCTCTCTCTCTCTCTCTCTCTCTGTCTCTTTCTCTCTCTCTCAAAAATAAACATTAAAACAAAAAAATTAAAATAAAATAAAAAGTAGACTTTTCACGCATGAATATCCTATGCCTTATTTTCAACTTGGCGGGTAATTTATCTACTTTCTCAATATCTAGGAATTCCAAGAATGCTATTTTTAAAACACAATCTGATCTTGTTGCCCAATTCAAATCTTCCATTGACTCTTCCTTGGTTATGTTATGGGGTTGTTATTTACGGTAAAACTTGAATGTGAAGAAATTTAACATCTTATTTTGTATAACCGAAACCAACTTGCTCATGAATAGGCAAATTCTACTGACAACAGGCAACAAGTATCTTGGGGATCTGTGATTCTGGGGACAAGAGATGGAGACTGAATGAAGAGCGAAGATAAGGGAAGGAGATCATTAGAAGGTTTTTGGATAGACTCAGCACTGGTGTCATCCTTTCCAGTGTCTGTACAAGTACTTACTTTAGAAATTAAATTCAAGCGAGAAAAGAAAACTGCATGCACCTTCTAACTAAAGACAGTTATTTTTTTAATTTTTTTTTAACGTTTATTTATTTTTGAGACAGAGAGAGACAGAGCATGAACGGCGGAGGGGCTGAGAGAGAGGGAGACACAGAATCGGAAGCAGGCTCCAGGCTCTGAGCCATCAGCCCAGAGCCCTACGCGGGGCTCGAACTCAGGGACCGCGAGATGGTGACCTGAGCTGAAGTGGGACGCTTAACCGACTGAGCCACCCAGGCGCCCCAAGACAGTTTTAATTGTTGAAGATTCAGAGGTTTTTGGCCGTTAAGTACCTGTTGCTTCCATGGAACTCCATTTCCCATGTTTTCAGAAACGTAAGAGATCCTTTGTGTACTAGCATAATTTTAGTTTTTCCAGATAGAAAAGGCACTAACATTAAGAAGAAGACCTCCTGGGGTGACTGGGTGGCTCAGTTGGTTGAGCATCTGACTCCTGATTTAGGCTCAGGTCATGATCCCAGGGTCATGGGATCGAGTCCCGAGTTGGACTCTGTGCTGAGCATGGAGCCTGCTTAAGATTCCCTCTCCCTCTCTCGCGCGCACACGCGGTCTCTCTCTCTCCCTCTGCCCCTCTCCCCCGCTTGCATGCTCTCTGTCTCTCTTTCACGTTAAAAAGAAGAAGAAGAAGAAGAAGAAGAAGAAGAAGAAGAAGAAGATTTCCTGATCTTTATAGGAAAATGGTGGCTGGCAAAATCAGATATCTTCACACATCTTCCCCCCAAAAAGAAAATAGAGCTTAATCTGGAGGGTACATAAAATTGCCCAATGCTTGTGTCAGCAGTATAACTGGAAAACGGACAATATTATCCACTTTGCAATTCCATGTGATTGGGGAAGTACACTTCCAATACCAGCAGCATTAGCACAAAGAAAGAAAGTTAGAAAGGTTACAGATGACCCAAGTAACACTATTTACCAACTTGACATGACTGAAAATGATAAAACACTACAGACGCTTCTGGATATACGTGGTAGGTATACTTTCCCTATTTTCACCACTAAATTCAAATGAAATACATATAAAACAAACATAAGACTGTAAGGAGTAGAGAAATCAGATTGGCTCAGGGACCTGGGAACTTGAAGAATAGCATGGTAGCAAGTTTCCTGTGGGTTTGTTTTTGTTTTTGTTTTTGGCCTTATGTATCCTAGATTTTGAGGTGAGGAAGATAACAACTTGGAAATACCAGGAGGCACAGACAAAAAAAAATCCCTGACAAAAGGCTGCTCTCTGTAGCCAAAGGACCAAGAAAGAAACACAAATGACTTTTCGCTTCGAAACATTATATCCGAGAAGCTATCGTTCTCACCAGCCTGGGGTTGCAGCTGGGTTTCTTATAGGATCTGTTTCATAAATGGTAAAAAAAAATGTAGCTGGACCCTCCATGAGGCACTAATGCCTTGTCAGCATATTTATCCTTTTTTTTTTAACTTATAAGGTCTTTTTCCTGATGGAACTAAGTAATGCATTCGTTATTACTATTTCTATGTAATACTGTCCTGTAGGTCGGGTCTTGTCATTGACATTAACCAGGCACTAACAGATAGAATAAAGGAGGGCCAGAATTCGATTTGACTCTACCAATTTGAATTTTATTGATTCCCTATTAAGTGTCAGGCTTTATGCTAGGTCATAATGATGACATGACATCCATTAAATTACTGCTCTCATAAATCTTAGAGTTTTATTAAAAGCAGGTGACAAGCAGGAATCCAAACAAGTAGAAAGTCAGTCAGCTAGGAGATGTGGCAGTCGGTGAGGAAAACCTGAGTCATGTGTGGAACTAATATCAGAAGAGAGAGAATCCGCCCAACCCGAGATAATTAGAAGAATAGAACACTTTCTTCTCTTGGCCTGAATAAAAACTGGGGACATCAAAGGCTCATGTCTAATAACATAATTGAGTCCTTACCAAAATGGTCTTTTTATTAAAATATATTTGATTCTTTTTTATTTCTGGCAGGATTGAAATAGTACGCATGTTTTTGAAGCCTGAAATAAAATAAACAATACTCTACTTAATAACGTGATATCTCTTAGGAAAAGATGAGAATTTTGCAGTTAGAAGTTTTTAAAACTTCCTTATACGTTTATATGTTTCTTCACATTATTTTTAATGCAGCCCATAGTACGAAATAAATTTCATCTTATAACCAAAACACAAATACACATTCACAAAATTATAGTTATACTGTGTGCAGTGCACTATGGTATTTTCTATCATATTGTTTTCTTCAAGTTTATTCCATTAAGATGCAAGTTGTAACCCACTTTGATTTCACAACATATTTATGAATCAGATCCTTTAGTGTGAAGGATATTGGTTTAAACTGTGAGAATTAATAAAAGAATTGATACTTGATCTTGGTAGGTGTGTGTGTGTGTGTGTGTGTGTGTGTATGCGCGCACACATGTACACATGTGCTCATTCCTGGTAAATAGGCAACTCACATTGACTAGAATGTTGAAAGGATAAATTTCCCAGGAAGACCACATCAGCTCTGGACTTCCTCTTGTCTGTGGGGTATTAATGGTGGGTGGAAATTCCGAGGGAAGAAAAAATAACCCAGAGGGAGGAAGAGCCAGGTTAAAAACAGTGGGCATAAATCTACCCTGGTGCAGGATCTTCTGGTTTTCTCTCTGAGGAAACTCATGTATATACTATAGTTTTAACTTTAACCTTCTATGCTATATTTTCTTTTGAACAATAAATCACCCTTTTATAAAGAAAGGCATTTATCCATGTGCCTCCAAGTGTGATGGGTAGTATGGGGCTTAAAGAGACCATGCAATGAAGTCAAAGGATGGCCTCATCTGAATCAACTTGAATGGATAGTGGGGCAGCAGGCAAGTTGGAAAGGCATGCTCTGTGCTGGGTTTCTGGGCAGAGAGAATTGGTGAAGTGGGTGGGTATGGCAGCATAGGGATGGAAATGATAGGAAAGGACACACAATAATTTAAGAAAGCATTGAGGCAAAAATACAGACGTTTTTCTTCTCATTTTATGCTAGAGAAAAAATGACCTTTGAAAGTTAAAGGAACTGGGTTCCACAGTTTCATGGAAAAGGGGTTCCTGGTAATGTCAGCAAAGCATGGATTCTATCCCGAGGAAACATAGTAAGAAGGCAGCTATTAAATTGTATGTAATTTGGACCCTAAAGCAAATCAGAAACATGGCTATCACAATCAGGACCCATAACCAGAGCGGAAGAATCTGCAAATCTAATTTGGAATCATCTAAACTGCACCTAGCAGTTTTTCAAAATCCATAACTAGGATCAGTCTAAGCCTCTTTATCTTGAATGGAACTAAACTAAATTAAGGAGGTTTAACATCTTAGCTAAGGGAAGGGAGCAGTTATTTGGATGAACAGTCAGGATTGTGATGGTCAATTGAATAGGTTCAGACCTTGAAAATTCCAGACATTAAGCCAGAGTCAAGAGAGCCATAGGCCGATCTTATGATTTAGAAGTTACCAGCAACCCTGATGATAGGTGGTGAGGAATGCTTTGGAGAACAGGATGAGTTTTATTTTGAAGATATTGTTTGAAATAACATGGGAACATCCAAGTGGATGGAGCTAATCACTCTAATGACTAGAGAGGGTTCTGGGGTGCTGAGAATGTTTGATGACTTGCTCAGGGTGATTTTTAAATGGGTATGTTGATACTGTGAAATTCCTCAACCTATTAACTTCTGATCTGTGCAATTTGCTATATGTATGTGAAACATCAATGCTATTTGACATTAAAAATCTTAGAAATACATTGAGATAATAAAGATTAGTCCAAAAAAACCTTAACAGTATGCCAAAGAATAGTTTACAGTGAGGTAAGTACGATTTATTCCAAGAATGAATGCATAAAACCCGTAAAAAGGGTATTACTATAATTTATTATATCAGTAGGTGAAAAGAGACTAATAACTAATTGATAAATGTTGAAAGTGAATTGAATACAATCTGTATCCATATTTGAATACTCTTTGTAATAGGAAAATTGTGAAAGATAAAAAAAAAAAAACTGTGAAAGATACCGTAAACGTTTGAAGTTGGTAAAACGGCCGGCGAGTGCATAAATCTGTAGAACTTACGAACTCTCCCAAATGAGAATTCATCATAAGGTTGTTTCCATAAATATTCATAACAGGACTTTTTGTGATACTGAAAAATGGAAATCAACTTACAGGGGGTTGTTCATATTTTGGTTTATCTATGAGTGAAAAAACAAGTAACTATTACAAATAACATTGTTATGTATGTATTAAAAACAATATTACGTATATCTAAAAGTTAAAGGTGACTTTGACGAGAGGGGGTCTCAGATTTGGTGGTAGCAATGGGAGTGGATAACAGAGGTTTTGTCTAGGCCTCTCGGCCTTTAGATTTATCTCCTCCTCTTTTATAGTCACCAGGAAGAACTCACATGAGGGCCTGACTTCAACTCCTCCTTTGTAGACATTATCACATAGAATTCATGGAAACCCGGGTTCCCACACCAAATCACTTAAACTCCTAAGAAGCATAATCGCTGTAAAAAAAAAAAAAAAAGACAAAAACCAGAATACAATAAACCAATAAAAAACATTTATTCCAAAAACCAAACACAGCTAAGAACAATTTAAATGAATATAGTTAGCTTTGATTTTTAATTTTATAATAAATTTTATTATATAAAATTTTAGATAATAAAACTTTAGATAAGAATGGACTCTCTTTTTATTTTTTATTTTTTTAGTTTTTTAGGTTTCTTTCTTTCTTTTTTTTAAATATGAAATTTATTGTCAAATTGGTTTCCATACAACACCCAGTGCTCATCCCAACAGGTGCCCTCCTCAATGCCCATCACCCACCCTTCCCTCCGTCCCATTCCCCATCAACCCTCAGTTTATTCTCAGTTTTTAAGATAGACTCTCTTTTTAAGCGCACAGGGAACACTCATAAAACTAGACTATCTTTTAGGTCATAAAGGAAGCCTCAATAAATTCCAAGGCATCACAGACCATGTATTCTGAAATACATATGGTAATATGAGTTATCCATATGCTTGCAAATTAACTAATTATATCCTCTGAGTTAAAAAGAGAATCTTGATGGGAATTGCACAACATTTAACACTTAAGGCAATGAAAATATTCATATTAGTGTAAGCAAATCGTTGTAAAAAATAATCCTAAAATATGCAATGACTCAACATACACAGTAGACATAGGTTCTCATTCATATAAATAATCAAAAATGTTTCCAGAAGTAGTGTTCTCTTCCACACAATTATTCAGAGAGATAAAGTGGAGTCTCTTCAATCTTCAACAGGTGGCGTCTCCAGTAATCATGAGAAACACACATGATTAATTATCAGAGACACAAAATTTAAACCACGATGATATATCACTAAGCCTCACTAGAGTGGCTAAAATCCAAGACTGATAAAACCAAAGCTCGGTGAGGATATGTGCAAACTGGAAAACTGTACATTACTCTTAATGAGTGCAAAGGGACTCAATGCAGTTGGAAAGATGTGTTAGCTACTCAGGCTGAAAAATACATCAGGGTGATGCAATCCCACAGCAAACCTGAGGCATATGTGCAGTAAAACACATGGATAGCAATGCTAGTCACAAGTTTATTCACAGTGGCCAAAAACTGCAAACAATCTAAATGTTCTTCACCGTAAAACAGATAGATACATCCGGTATACTCAGTTAGTAAATACAAAATAGCAGTAAAAGATGAGCCATTGATACATACAACAGCATGACGAATCTTACAAATGCAATGATGAGTAAGTGAAACCAGAAATAGGCGAGGACATGGTGTATAATTCCTTTTATAGAAAGTACAAAACAGGTGGAGCCAATCTGTGATATTTGCTGCCAGGATAGTTGTTGCCTGGGGAGTTAGTGACCAGGAGGGGATAAGAGCAGGGAAGGCTTTAGGGATTATGGTAATGTTTTGGTTGTTGAATAGGTTTTTGATCACAAGAATATTGTAGAGGACACTAGCATACTTCACCCAGATTCCTTTTACCAATTAAATCTTTACTCCTCTCCCAGATTTTGTATACTTTGCTCATTATGACTTGGACGTACAACTTTCTTGACAGTACTACCCTTACTGGCTACTAGTTCTATTTTTTTCTAGATGTTCCCCAAATTGAAAGTGCTAAGAGTTTACATTACCTTTCAGCAACCTCTATCTACTGAGTGAGTGGTGCAGGAGTAGAGCAGCACAGATTCCTTGCTTTGCAGCAGAACAAACTGTGGCGTAACTTACACTCACCATGGAACGAGGCTGTATCTGGAAATTCACATAAAATTGCACCTTTGCTCGACTTGTTTCTCCTCCTAATTCAACTCCTCCACTCCTTAACTAATCTCTTCCAGGAACATGTCCTCAATAAACCTTAGTACGTAAATCAACATATCAAGATCTTCCAGATAAGCCAGCCTAAGATAGGTGACATCCTTAATCATAGGGAGTAGATTATAAGGATGTGATTCTGGAGTTGGACATCTAGCCACCAAATTGCAATGACTACCTCATGACCTGGTAGTAAGTAGTGTTGATGTCCCATAGCATGCTGTCACAACGCATTTTTAAAAAAAGTGTTTATTTATTTGTTTTGAGAGAGAGAGAGAGAGAGTGGGAGTGAGGGGAGGGGCAGAGAGAGAGAGAATCCCAAGCAGGCTCCCTGTTGTCAGTGTGGAGCCCGATGCAGGGCTCAATGCCATGAACCGTCATATCATGACCTGAGCCAAAATCAAGAGTCAGATGCCCAACTGACTGAGCCACCCAGGCCCCCCAACAGGGCAATTTTTAAGTTTCCTCTGAGCTGAGTGTGACCAGATATACATGGAAGGGGTCCTCTGGCTTATGCAATATCTCTGATATTTGGGAAATGTAGGAAAATGGAAATTATAATGACTCTGAAATTGGGTGGTGGTTGTTAAGACTCATTGAATACTTGAAGGGAGAAAATGTTAGGTTTAGGTTGATCAGTGACCAACTTGATGCAAATAGGGTCAGATGGCATCCACTGCCTCTTTAAAGAAAACTTCATCTCCAGCAACTGGAAGAAAGATGAAGATAATAACCAGGCATACAGCTTAATTGTAACAGAGAAGGCAATGTGGCGTGGTAGGGCCACAAGCACTTACTCATGGAATTTACTTGTGCTTTCAGGACCTGCTCAAATCTGATCTTGTATATACAGTCTCCATGTTTTAATGATGGGGAGTCCTCCACTCCATGTTGAAGGCATTAATATTACTTCATGGGATGTTAATTTGAAAAAAAATATATGTTTTTAATTTTTGTTTTGTTTCTGCCCCACCCTCTCTCCTCCACTCACGGTTAGCCTAATGTCTCCCTATATATACAACTAGATGAAGAGCTTCATTGCTCAGAATGAAGTCCTCATGTCAGTGATAAAGCACACAGAGATGAATTTTTGGTTTCATAAAATCACTTCCCAAGGATAGTTTCTAAGGAACAAAAATTTAAGATTATATTTGTTAAAGCCAATACTTTATGGATTTAGCGGAGAGAAGTTTCAGGGAAGAATGATCGACTTCATGCTGGTGATAGTTCAGAAGAGTGACTATGGCTCTTCTCCGTCCCATCAACCATGAGGAGGGGTTAATATCAAGAGGAAATTTGCAGGGTGCCTGGGTGGCTCAGTTGGTTAAGTGGCCGACTATGGCTCAGGTCATGATCTCACAGTATATGAGTTCAAGTCCTGCATTGGGCCCTGTGCTGACAGCTCAAAGCCTGGAGCCTGCCTTGGATTCTGTGTCTCCCTCTCTCTTTGCCCCTTCCCTGCTTGCACTCTGTCTCTCTCTCTCTCAAAAATAAATAAATAAACATTAAAAAGATTTTTTAATTTTTTTTAACATTTATCCATTTTTGAGAGACAGAGAGAGACAGAGCATGAGTGGGGGAGGGGCAGAGAGAGAGATGGGGAGACAGAATCTGAAGCATGGTTCCAGGCTCTGAACTGTTAGCACAGATACCAACGCGGGCTCGAACTCATGAACCGCGAGATCATGACCTGAACTGAAGTTGGATGGTTAACCAACTGAGCCACCCAGGTGCCCCTAAAAAGATTTTTTTTTAAAAAACAAGAAATTTGCTGAATTCAGACATGTTTGGGTATTGAAGAGTATTGAAAATCTGTGTCTCAATTTTTGTTCAGGGTGCTGGAAACCAGCAAGTCCTCACAAAATTCCTGAGCCCAATATGACACAGAAGTGATGGGTAGACCTTCATGCATGGAATGTCTAGATTGATGAACCTGAGAATGGCCTTAATGTCTACATAAGACATCTGGATATCAGAAGCAGTCAAACGTAGTCTCCATTTGGTAAAGAGTGGTGAGGATTAGAACATGAGAGCCAGTGGATATGGTCTCAGACCAGGATGAAGGTATAACCCCCATTTACATAATATAATCTTTTAGAATACTTTTAGGCTCACAACAAAATTCAGCAGAAGGTAGAAAGATTTCCCGTATACTCCCTGCCTCCACACATGCCAAGCGTCTCTCATTCTCAACATCCTCCACCAGAGCAGTATGTTTGTCAGGAACCTACACTGACACATCATTATCACATGAAGAGTACAGTTTACTTAATGGGTTCACTCTTGGTGTTGTGCATTCTATGGGTTTGGACATCCGAGTGGTATCTCGCTGTGATTTTAGTTTGTATTTTCCTGGTTTTTGCTAATGATGTTGAGTATTTTTCATGTGCTTATTGGCCATTTGCAGATCTTATTGAAGAAATGTCTGTTCAGGTCATTTGCCCATTTTTAAAATAGGTTTCTTTGTCTTTTTTTTTTTTTTTTTTTAATGAGACTTTATTTTCCAGAGCAGTTTTAGGTTTATAGCAGATTTGAGAGGAAGGTGCAAAGATTTCCTATATATCTTCTGCCCCTACAACATGCATAGCCTCTTTCATTATCAATGTCCCTCACCAGAGTTGTGCATTTGTTATAGTTGATGAAACTACACTGACATGTCATAATCACCCAAAGTCCATAGTTTACATCACATTTATTCTTAGTGTTTTATATTCTATGGATTTGGACAAATGTATAATGACATGTATCCATCATTATGATACACCGAATATTTTCACTCTCCTAAAAATCCTCTGTGTACCACTTATTCATCCCTTCCTTCTCCAACTCCTGGCTACCACTAATCTTTTCACTGTCTACACCCGGAATGTCATAGAGTTGGAATCATATAGTATATAGCCTTTTCAGATTGGCTTATTTTATTTAGTAATATACATTGAAATTTCCTCCATGTTTTTTCATGGCTTAATAGCTCATTTATTTCTAGATCTGAATAATATTCTATTGTCTGGATGTACCAATTTATCCATTCATCCACTGATAGGCATTTTGTTTGCTTCCAAGTTTTGGCAGTTGTGAATAAGGATGCTGTAACCATTGGTGTGCAGGTTTTTGTGTGGACATAAGTTGTCAACTCCTTTGGGTAAATCCCAAGAAGCATGGTGCCTGTATCATATGAATGACAGTTCTTTATTAGATGTGTCTTTTGGAAATATTTTCTCCCAGTCTGAGTCCTGTCTTCTCATTCTCTGGATATTGTCATTTGCAGAACAGCAGTTTTTAATTATCATGAAGTTCAAACTTATCAATTATTGCTTTCAAAAATCAAGCCTTGTGTTGTGTCAGATTTTTATCTCAATCATGACCAATCTACTAATAAGCTCACCACATTTATTCAACATGGAATGGGAGTCCTCGCCAGAACAATTAGGCAAGAAAAAGAAATTAAAAAGTATCCAAATTGGAAAGGAAGAAGAAAACTGCCACTATTTTCAGATGAGATGATATTGTATTTAGAGAACCCTAAAAATCCATAAAAAACTATTAGAGCTAATAACAAATTTAGTAAATTCATGGGATACAAAATCAATACACAAAAACTTTTGTGTTCTTATACACTAATAACAAAGTATCAGAAAAAGAAAATAAGAAAACAATCCTATTTACAATTGAATCAAAAAGAATAAAATACCTAGGATTAAATTTAAGGAGATGAAAGATGTGTATATTGAAAACTAGAAGACATGAAGAAAAGAAATTAAAGAACACACATGTAAATGAAAGTAAATTCCATGCTCACGGACTGGAAGATTACTATTGTTAAAATTTCCATACTAGTCAAAGCAATACATAGACTCAGTGCAATCCCTATCAAAATTCCAATGGCATTTTTTTCACAAAAGCAGAACAAACAATCCTAACATTTGTGTAGAGCCATAAATGACCCCAAATAGCCAAAGCAATCTTGTAAAAAGAAGAACAAAGCTGGAGGCATCATGCTTCCTGATTTTAAGTTTTATTACAAAGTTATAGTAATTAAAACAGTATGGTATTCTCTCGTCATTTCAAGATTTTTTCCTTGTCTTTGACTTTCAGCATTTTTACAATGATGTGTATATTTGTGGTCTCTTTGTAGTTTAACCTACTTGCTATTTGTTGAGCTTCCTGGATGTTTAGTTTTTTTTTTTTAAACAAACTTGGGTAGTGTTCAGATACTGCTTCTTCAAACAGTTTTTGTCTCCCCGCTCTCTCCTCCTCTATGGTACTGCTATCACACAACTGTCGAATGTGCTACATGGCGTCCCACGTTTCTCTGAGGTTGTGTTCATTTTTCTGTATTTCTACTTTTGTTCTTTGGCTTGCATAAAGTCAATTGATATATCTTAAAATTCACTAATCATTTATTCTGCCAGTTCAAATCCACTGTGCACTTCTAGTGAACTTTTTATTTCAGGAATTATACTGTTTAATTTCTAGAATTTCCATTTGCTTCTCGTTACTGATATCCTTTATTCAAGGTGGCATTGTTATCATACTTTCCATTACTCCTTTCGAGCTTTCCTTTAGTTCTGAAATGTTAATAATGAGTACTTTAAGATGTTTTCTGGTTAAATCCAACATCTGGTGTCTCTCACAGGCAGTTCTGTTGCCTGTTTTTTTCATTGTGATGGGTCATGCTTTCCTGTTTATTTGCATGCCTTCTAATTTTTTGTTAGAAACTAAACATTTTAGATAACCTATTGTAATGACTTGTAGCATTCCTGGTTACTGCTCCCCCCCATGAAGTTTGTCTTTCTTATTTGCCTATTTATTTGTTTAGTGATAGGCTGGATAGTGGTAGTGCCATTTATTCCCCCATCTCCTGCTAAATATTAAGGTTTTGATGCTGCTTTTTAAGGAGACACAACTTTGTGTATGCCTACAGTTGCCTTGAATGACAATGGCACAGACTGGGCCTCTGCTACTCTTTCTCTGAATTGTAAACTCCACTGATTTCCAGCAGATTACTCTATTGTTTACAACGATGTCTTGGGACATAAATACAAACTAAACAAAATATTTCCTTGGGTGGAATAGTCTCTGAGGTCAGTGTTTTATGTTTGTTCTTATAATAGGAAGGCTCCTTCCAGCTGTCTTATTCCTGATTTAGCTCCTGCAAACTAGCTAACCTATAGTCTATGCTGAATCTTCATTAGGTCCATAAATCTTCTCCTAATTCCCTTTACAATAACCCCCATGGTTTTTGAACGAGCTCTGAGGTTTACACTTCTTCACACTCTGTTGTAAATGAAATCAGTTCTTTTGGGAAGACATCTGGAGCTATGTTTTATGGCCTGTTTCTCCTCCAAGGCAAAACCTCTGAACCAAGGTTCTGGAGCTGGGTGTGAGGACAATGACAAGCTTTTATCTGTGTGACACCCATTCTGTAAGGCTTGAGCACTCAGTGGAGGTATAGCAGTAGCCTCAGGTTCACTTAGCTTGCCTCTCCGGCATAGAACCACTTCCTCATGAGCTGGGAGAAGGACCATCGGTGCGCATAATATTCACTGTATGCCACACCAAAGGCAGAACGTCCATTCTACGATGGAATGGAAGAGTTGGGTAGAAGAAGGAAACCCTCAATCCTAGAATGTACTCACTCAAGAATTAGCCTTAGAAACAGGACAATAGAGGTGAGAAGAGAAATGCTGAAGTCCCGCTCTTCCTTGGAGAAAACCCTCCATCTTGGACCTGGGTAAAGAGATATTCCTGTGTTATCAGATAAAGCAGTCTGGAGTGGAGTCTCCACCTTATTGACTGGGCAAAGGGAAGGGGAGAAGCACTTTGGTTCAAATACTGTAGACACTTGTCTTTCTTATGAATTTTTATAGTAGAATTGTTTTGAGTAGATAGATATTTCTTTATTTACTGTTTTCCCTTAAGACCATTTCCAGAGACTTGACTTAAAAAAAGTTATACCAGTTTCACTGAAGAATGGGTCAACAGAATTCCTCATGCTATCATTCCAGAAGCTGACTGCACTTTTTTTTTAATGTGGATACAAATTACTGTCAGATATTACTTGCTTTAATCCAAAAAGATTTCCATTAATGCTTCTTATAAGTCAAGACCACGGTCTTATAGCAACAAATTATCTTAGTATTTTTCTCTCTAAAAATGTCTTTATTTTGCCTTCATTTTGGTAAGATCATTATTCTGGGTATAAGGTTTTTGGTTGAAGGTTTTTTTTTTTCTTTTAGTACTTGGGATACGTTAAGCCACCACCTTTGGTGTCAGTGTTTTCTGATGGGGAATTAGCTGTTAATTGTATTTTTGTTCTTTTGTATGTGATGGGTCATTTTTTTCTCTTGCTGCTTTCAGTATGCTCTCTTTATATATATATATATATATATATATATATATATTTTTTTTTTTTTTTTTTTTTTTTTTTTTTTTTTTTTTTTTTTTTT
>NW_026057577.1:112270852-112289213 GCF_023721935.1 Panthera uncia
GGGAGGTAGCCCTAGTGTATACTATTGCTATGAGTCTTGCTCCAGATTGATCCTTCCAGGAATAACTACTTCTATTTTTCTGAAGAAAATACTGAGATTGAACTGTGCATGTTTGCTTAAAATGTGGCCAGGTTCCTTGTGTGTTGATGTAAAGATTTGGGAAAGTAATCAGCTTCTCCTCTTATGTTCACAGAGTACCTTCCATGGGATTTTCTCTCACATCTCTAGGACAGCCTTCTGTTGACATATTTCTTGTTGAATTATAGGGTTGGAAGAAGAGCAGAGCTAACAGTCCACCTTAACGAGGAATCTGGGGAGTTGGAGTAATTCCTTTACAAGTAAGACATTTCTAAAACGTACCCTAAATTCTGTTTGCCTATCCATAGGAGATGGGCAATGTGTCCCTGTGCCATTGTTGCAAACATCCTGAAGGTTTTCTTTCACAGACTCAATCAAATGACTTTGTTCTCATTATGGATCAAAGCTATTTTCATTTCATCTTGGCCTTTACTCTTTTATTCTGGTGCATAAATTTTCCATTCCTGGGTAAAACACTTTGCATATCCTAGAAAAGCAGGAAGCTTTCTGTTGTAACTTAAGAATGGAGTGGTTGTTTTATTGGCCTTTTAGTTCTTACTTGGTGAAATGACACAGGGCATATACATTTCTTTCAAATATCTCTTCATTGAGCTACTCTTTCTCATTTCCCACATTACAGAAGTTGAAACTGAGTGATGGATTAGAATGGGCAGTAGACCTTAGCTCTTTGTTCATCTGTAACTCAAGAACTTTAACCAAATTCTTTTCCCATTTGGGGCCCAGATTCCACTGCAGTTCAGTGAAAAATATAGAGGAGTGATCTCTTCTAGGTTTGATATTCCTTGAAAATCTGATTTTTTTTTTTTTTTTTTTTTTTTTTTTTTACTTATCAGCTCTGAGTCCCTGAAATCAAGACCTTGTATAGGGAAAGAACTCATGCATACCTCAGTTGACCAGTTGCCTTCCTTAAAGTTCAAGGTGGCCCCATAACATTTGGAAAAAAGTAGCTGTTAGGTATTAAATAGAACCCTGATATTAGAGCAGAATTGATTCATATTTATGTGGCTTCACACAGGCTTTGTCTTATGTCACAGTGAAATGTCCCTTTTATAAAGCTTTTCAAAATCAGTATTTTCAGACCCTTAACTCTAGAGAACAATCTGATATTTACCAGAGGGAGGTGGGTGAGGGGATGGGTGAAATAGGTGATGGGGATTAAAGAGGGCACTTTGTGATGAGCACAGAGAGTTGTATGAAGTGTTGAATCACTACCTTGTACACCTGAAACTAACATTACACTGTATGTTAACTAACTGGAATTTAGATACAAACTTTTAAAAATGGTATCTTCAAGTATAGGAGTTATTAAAACTAATATGTAACACTATTTTTCATAGATCTAGATTAGTTTGGGGGTTAATTTTTTCTAAGTTTTGGATACATTTGAGAATTTGTATTTTTGTTACTGCCACAAAATTCTGACCTCACTAGGTGCAGTTCTCCTACTGATATATGTGTGGCCTTTTTATTTTTTAAACTGTTCTTTGGTTGCAGAAACTATTTTTTTAAATCATCACGTATCAGACATTTGGTAAGTTATTATTGGTTCCTTTGGATGTTGAAGCATGTAAATGTTTAGCCATTTTCCATTTTTAAAATCACAGCAAAACTGACCAAGCAAACTGTACAAAAAAAAACCCCACAATTCTTCAAAATGTAAAATTATATATGTATTATTATTACACCAACGTTAAGAAATAGAATCTAACAGGGCACCTGGGTGGCTCAGTCAGCTGAGCATCTGACTCCTGATTTTGGCTCAGGTCATGATCTCATGATTCATGAGACTGAGCCCCATGTCAGGCTCTGCACTGACAGTGCAGAATCTGCTTGGGATTTTCTCTCTCCCTCTCTCTCTGCCTATCCTCTGCTCTCTCTCTCTCAAAATAAATAAATAAACCTTAAAAAAAAAAAAGAAGCAGAATCTAACAAGCAGTACAAAAGCATTTAGTGTTATCTATACAAGGTGATAGTATATTTATCCTATTACGCCCAAATTCCAAATTGTTCCATAGGTAGTTATTTGTTGTACACAAAACTGAGAGAAAGTGTATTGAGGGTAGACTTATTCATCCAACAACACAATAGGAAAAAAGTATCACCCCAAGTATCAGTGTGTAGAAGGATAAATACCAATGATTTCTATGTATCAACATGGTGGAATATTAGATAGGGTGAAAATAAATGAACTACATCTCTAAACATCAGTATATATTAAGGTCACGGAGAATGTAAAAGGAAAAGCGTATAGATACACATAATGTATTTTACTATGAACATACACGTTGATTCTAGAGGAAGATAGGGCCAATAAATAGAAAATTTGGTTAGGTTACTTCTTCTGGTGTCTGTAGGGGGAAGGAGTGAGAAAGATATGATCTGGAAGGGCTGGAGGTAGGGAGTTGGTTACACGATAAAAATACACTCAGCCAGTTTCATGGCCTTTCTCAGATTTTATAACAATATTGATAATGTTTTATTATTTACTGGGATATGACTACATAGGTGTTTGCCTTTACACCTAAATGTAGATTATATTTATCCTTTTATGGATGTATGGCATTTCATAGTAAGATTTAAGATCATATTCAAATATTCATTGTCTAATAAATGTGTATTGTCTGTCTGTTTTACACCCAGAATGTGGTCCACTCAGTCATCCAAAAAAATTGCACAAGGGGCACCTGGGTGGCTCAGTTGGTTGAGTGAATGACTTCAGCTCAGGTCATGAGCTTGCAGTTCATGATTTCAAGCCCCGCATCAGGCTCTCTGCTGATGGCTGAGAGCCTAGAGCCTGCTTCAGATTTTATGTCTCCCTTTCTCTCTGCCCCTTCCCTGCTCGCACCCTCTCTCTCTTTCTCTCTCTCTCTCTCTCTAAGAATTTTTAAACATTTTTAAAATTTAACATTTAATTTAATTAACATAAAATTTAACATTTTTAAAAAATTGCACAAAAGGGGCACCTGAGTGGCTTAGTCAGTTAAGCATCAGACTTCGGCTCAGGTCATGATCTCATGGTTTGTGGGTTCAAACCTCGCATGGGGCTCTCTGCTGACAGCAAAGAGCCTGGAATGTGCTTCAGATTCTGTGTCTCCCTCTCTCTCTCTGCCTCTCTCAAAAATGAATAAATACTTTTTAAAAATTGCACAAAAGAACATTTTCCAATCTGCAACCAATGGCCACACTTACTGCAGTAAATGTGATTTTTGCCTTGTATTCAAGTAAGAACACAATAGTAAATATTTATTCTTTCAAAGTAATGAAAAAAATCACAAAATAATTGAGATAATCCATTTGCTGATGATCTAGGCACAGCATATACAGAAAATAACTGTAAAATTTCTCTAAAAGCCAAAGAAACATACTTCCACCACTCCAATGATTTTTTTAAAATTTTCTTTATCATGTTTCTGTGTAATGCTTTGTATAATAATGCTAGGCCACAAAGAGCTTTCCTGTGTTCTCTTCTAAAAGTTTTATAGTTTTTCTTTTTACATTTAAATATATGCTTCATTTTATGTTAATCTTTTAATAAGCTATACATTTGCTAGTTGACTATTCATATTTAATTGTTTCAGCACCCTTTACTGGAAATACTATCCTTCCTGCATTGAATTATTTTGTACCAGTTTTTTTGTACCTGTACCACTGATCTACACATCCAACTCTTTTTTAGTATTTTTAATTTTATTTAAAGAATTTTTTTTTAACATTTACTTATTTTTGAGAGACAGAAACAGAGCACAAGCCAGGGAGGGTCAGAGAGAGAGGGAGACACAGAATCCAAAGCAGGTTCCAGGCTCTGAGCTGTCAGTACAGAGCCTGACGCAGGGCTCGAACTCACTGACAGTGAGATCATGACCTGAGCTGAAGTCGGACACTTAACCGACTGAGCCACCCAGGTGCCCCTCCAACTCTTTTTTAATATCAAACTGTCTTGATTATCGTAACTGTAGAGTAAGACTTGAAACTGGATTTTGTGGTCCAATTTTACCCTTTTGTATGTATGCAGAGATATCCAGCTTTCTCTGCAGCATTTGTTGAAGAGATTGTCCTTCATCCACTGTGTATTTTTGCCACCCTTGTCATATTTTCCACAGAAAATGTGTGGATCTATTTCTAGGTTCTCTATTCTGTTCCACTGATCTATTTATCTGTCTTTATGCCAGTACCATACCATTTTAACTATTGTAGTTTTGTATTATATCTTGAAATCATGAAGTGTGATGCCTCTGGCCTTGTTTTTCTTTCTCAAGATCACTTTGGCTATTCTGAGTCTTTTGTAGTTCTGTATAAATTTTAGGACTGCTTTTTCTGTGTATGTAAGAAATTCTACTGGGATTTGAATAGGGATTGTCTTGTACCTGTAGATCACTTTGAGTTTTACGGATATTTCAACAATATTAATTCTTTCAATCCATGAACATGGAATGTCTTTCTATCTAATTGTCTTTTTTAGTTTCTTTTATCTATGCACTGTAGTTTTCAGTGTATAAGTCTTTTACCTCCTCAGTTAACTTTTCCCCCAAGTATTATGTTTTTATGCTATCTTACACCATTCACAAAATAATCAACTCAAAATGGATTAAAAAACTTAAAATGTAAGACTTGAAACTATATAATTCCTAGAGAAAAACATAAGGGAAAAAAGCTTCATGACATTGGTCTTGGTAATGATTTCATGGATATGATATGAAAGGTACAGACAATTCAAGCAAAAGTAGATGAGTTAGACTACCTCAACTAGAAAGCTTCTGTACAACAAAGGAGACTATGAGTAGAGTGAAAATACAACCTATAGATGGGAGAAAATATTTGCCAACCATATATCTGGTAAGGTGTTAGTTTTCAAAGTAGAAAAGGAACTCCTTCAACTCAATAGCAAAAAGCAAATAACAAGATTTAGAAATGAACAAAGCACTTGAGATAACAGGTGTTGGCAAAGATGTGGAGACATTGGAACCCTTGTATACTGTTAGTGCTATGTTTGGAATGTGTTCTCCCCAAATTCACACATTAAAATCCTAACTTCCGGGGCACCTGGGTGGCTCAGTCAGTTGGGTGTCCGACTTCAGCTCAGGTCATGATCTCACAGCTTGTGAGTTCAAGCCCCACGTCGGGCTCTGTGCTGACAGCTCAGAGCCTGGAGTCTGCTTCGGATTCTGTGTCTCCCTCTCTCTCTGCCCCTAACCCACTCACATCCTGTCTCTGTCTCTCTCAAAAAGATAAACAAACATTAAAAAAAAAATTTTAAATCCTAACTCCCAAAGGTGATGATATCCAGAGATGAGACCTTTGGGATGTTCTTAAGTAATGCAGGTGGAACCCTCGTGAATGGAATTAATACCTTAAAAGGAAGGCTCCAGAGAGAACCCTAGCCCCCTGCCCCAGGTGAGGGCAGAGTGAGAAGGTGCCAGCTATGAAACAGGAAGAGAACATTCACCATAATGCAACCACACTGGCGCTTTGACATCAGACTTTGCAGCCTCCAGAACTGTTAATATTTTGTTGTTATAAGCTACCTAGTTTTTGATATTTTGTTATAGCAACATGAATGGACTAAGATGGTTGATGAGAATGTAAAATGGTGCAGCTATGGAAAACAGAATGAAGATTCCTCGAAAAATTGAAGATAAATCTACCATATGATCTAGCAATTCTACTCCAAAGTAAATATCCCAAAGATTGAAAAAAGGATCTTAAAGAGATACCTGCACTCCGGTGTTCACTGCAGCATTATTCACAATAATCAAAATATAGAAACAAGCCAAATGTCCACCAACAGACAAAAGGATGAAGAAAACGTGATATGCACGTACAATGGAATTGTATTCAACCTTAAATTGAAAGGAAATGCTACCATTTGCTATAACGTGAATGGACCTGGCAGATAATAAGGACACTTATTATGCTAAGTGAAATAAGTCAGTCACAGAAGAACAAAATACTGGCATGATTTCTCTTGTATGAGTTATCTAAAGTAGTCAAACTTGTAGTAGCAGGGAAGAAAATGGTGGTTTCCAGGCGACTGAGGGAGGGACAAAAGGGAAACTGTTGTTCAGGGTGTATAAAGTTATAGTTAGACAAGATGAAAAAGTTCTAGATGCCGACTGTGAAACTTAATGGCTAAGGTAACAATATGGTGCTGTGCACTCAATGTATTCAGGTTATATACCCAGAAATGGGATTGCCCAATTGTATGGTAATTCTATTTTTAATTTTTTGAGGAACCCCCCCCATACTACTTTCCATAATGGCTGTACTAATTTGCATACCCACCAACTTTGCCCAAGAGTTGCATTTTACTCCACAACGTTGCCAACACTTACTATCTCTTGTGTTTTTGACAATAGCCATTCTAACAAGTATGATACAATACTTCACTGTGGTTTTGATTTGCATTACCCTGTTGATTTGTGATGTGGAGCACCTTTTTATGTATCTGTTGGCCATTTATATGTTTTCTTTGGAACAATGTCTATTCGGTGCCTTTGCCCATTTTTAAATCAGATGCTTGCGGGATTTTATTTTTGTTTCAGTTTGTTGTTATTGAGTTTTATGAGTTCTTTATATATTTTAGAAATTAACATCTTGTCAGCTATATGATTTTTAAATATTTTTTCCCATTCTATAGAATTATTCATGAATAATTAAGATATGAAACAACTTAAGTGTCAATGGATGAATAGATTAAAGAGAATAGATAAAGATGTGGGGTGTATATATGCAGTGTAACATAATTCAGCCATGGGAAAGGAAGGAATTCTGTTTTCTATGAGAATGTAGATGAAAATACCGTATATCACTTATATGTGGAATCTAAAAAAAAAAAAAAAACAAACCCATACTCAAAGAAATAGAGGGTAGAATGGTAGTTACCAGGGAAACTGGGAGAGATGGAGAGATGTTAGTCAAAGTTAGTCAAAGGGCACAAACTTTCAGTTATAAGATGAGTAAGTTCCAGAGATCTAATGTACAGCATGGTGATACAGTAATGATACTTATTATACACTTGAAAGTTAAGAGTATAGATCTTAAATATTCCCATCCAAAAAAAAAGAAAAAGTAATTATGTGATGTGATGAAGGTGTTAGCTAATGCTATAGTGGTAATCAGTCTGCAATATAAAAGTGTATCAAATCAAAAACTGCACAACTTAAAGTTAATGATATATATCAATTATATCTCAAAGCTGGAATACACACACACACACACACACACACACACACACTTTGAGCACCTTGTGCCAGTGTAAAATGAACTATATGATCTTGTCCTCAAGGATCATCCAGTCTGAGGAACTTGTCAGCTATGTCAAGGAGACTCTGCTGGCACCCTGAATTCCTTAATGCATTGTCCTTCCCTCCCCACCCCCCCCACCAAATGCTGACACTGAATTGGCTACAACACGTGCATTGCAGGATGTTGTGGGGTCCCTCTCCTATGGTCCTATTGCTTTGCAAGGCTATTCTAATATAGTAGGACACTAAGTAGGAGTTTCTTGTTGATAACCAAGGCGAAACTGATGTCAAAAAGTCACAAGTACCACATATTCCAAAGAAAGACGGCAGTCAGACTTCCCTACCCTACGGGCTTACTAAGAAATAACCAAATGGGCCCTGCCACCAGCAACCACTGCCCTAACCTGCAGACTAATTTCCCAGAATGGAGGAAGATTCTTGAATATCACTGGCTTTGTAAGGAGCACTGTGTCTATGTGGGAATCCCTCCAACTCTGCTGTAGAGGCAAGAGTTCCAAGAGAAGGGGAGAACTGCGGGAAGGGGAGACTGCTTTCTCTGCCCCCTGCTGTGCATTGGTTGGGTCGGTGGGTACAGTTTCACAAGTGAATGAGGTGGTTCCCTATATATGTCACTGCAATTTGTATTTCTAGGAATGCAGGGAAAGAAATGTGATTTAACATATGGGCTCTTTGAGGTCAAATCTAACTTATTTCCTATACAGTTCTAGATGTCAGGGTTTTTTTTGTTGTTTTTT
Organism: Panthera uncia; assembly: GCF_023721935.1. NCBI lineage: Eukaryota > Metazoa > Chordata > Mammalia > Carnivora > Felidae > Panthera > Panthera uncia. The sequence continues at coordinate 112,278,948 of NW_026057577.1, forward strand.
TTTTTAAGTGACACCATGAGAAAGCTATTTGAAATTAGATGGTCTCTATTAAATAGCTACAAATTTTTAAATGTTGTTTTCAGGTAAGATCAAATAGTTGGTTCCAACAAATGCATCACCTTGGTTTCTTTTTTAAATGGAAATCTCTAATTTAGTTTTTAAATTAAATTATTTATGGTAAAATTCATTGTTATATTACCTGTTATTTGACAAGGCAATTTGCTTGGAAGACAAATTCAGACTTAGGCACAGTTGGAAAGTGAGGCAATATATCCCACAGACAGCATCAGTGAATCTGATTTTTCAGAAGAAAGTATATTTTCAACTTTGTTAATTTGGATAATGACATATGCCTTCCCATAAGAGGTACTCTAAGCATGTTTACCTCTGAATTCCTCAAGGATAAAGTTCACTGACTGACCATAGTTTTTCAATTGTACCCAGCTACAAGATGTGATTACCAAACCTGCCTCTGATTGTAAGGTTTATAGTTTCTTTTGCTTCCTAGATATTGGAAATTGCCTGCTTCTACAGAATCCCATGGTCAATTCTGCCTATATTGGTGTCTATATATTGGATATTTTGCCTCCAGTGTCTAACAGGATCTCCTAAGCACCATAAACATTGGAGAGGAGACATAAATAAACATGTAGTCAATATTTTCCAGCTAGACTTAATATTCAGAGTATCTAAATGGATACAACAGGCAGTATGTCCAAAGTGCACACATGACGACTTCAAACAACTTGTTCACTGGTACATCCCATGTATGACAAGAGGTTCCAGAAAAGAGTTTCAAAAATTTCTCATTCTGCAGAGGAGAAAATCACAATGAATTATATTAATTAGCAAAGAATAATTTCTTCACATTTCAGAACTCTGATAACAAGATAAACCATGTTGGCAGACAAAAATGGTTAAAAGTAAAAAAAATAGAAATTGTGGCTTCATTAACTTGTAATTTTAATTTGATTCCCAAATGATGAAATTCTGCAACTGAACAAAATCATCCAAATATATATATTTTGTGTGTGTGTGTGTATTTAAATGTGTATGTGGAAACATGAATATTTCAGAAGACATTCATTTGATGAGGTGTGGAGGAACAGTCATGTTTGTAATTTGTATTTTCCATAGTAAAAGACTACAAGTGTGTTGGACAGCAATTTTCTCTTTTCTATAAATTTTACGCTGCATATGTTATTGGACTCAAAATGCGACTTTTATTTTTTTTTTTAATTTTTTTTTTCAACGTTTTTATTCATTTTTGGGACAGAGAGAGACAGAGCATGAACGGGGGAGGGGCAGAGAGAGAGGGAGACACAGAATCGGAAACAGGCTCCAGGCTCCGAGCCATCAGCCCAGAGCCTGACGCGGGGCTCGAACTCACGGACCGCGAGATCGTGACCTGGCTGAAGTCGGACGCTTAACCGACTGCGCCACCCAGGCGCCCCTCAAAATGCGACTTTTAAAAGTCTAGAACGAATTGAATGAGCATATAATGATCTGTATGATCATGTTCATTACAACATTGTTAGCAAAAGTATTTAACAAGAACATCTTAAAAGGAATTGTGTACATCTGTTTACATTTTTATGAAGATATACCTTGAACTGCTAAGTGAAGAAAGTTAGTTACGGAGAAATATCTTTATTTACTCTTCTATTTTTGTTTTTATCTATCCTTCTATCATCTATCTGTATCTATCTATTATCTATTCTTTTTTTTTATTTAAAAAAAATTTTTTTTTAACGTTTATTTAGTTTTGAGACAGAGAGAGACAGAGCATGAACGGGGGAAGGGCAGAGAGAGAGGGAGACACATAATCGGTAGCAGGCTCCAGGCTCTGAGCCATCAGCCCAGAGCCCGACGCGGGGCTCGAACTCGCAGACCGCGAGATCGTGACCTGAGCTGAAGTCGGACGCTTTACCGACTGAGCCGCCCAGGCACCCCTATCTATTATCTATTCTTTAAGACCAATATCTTCAACTCTCTCTCATCTCTATCTGCATAAGGTCTTCTTCTTTGGTGGGTCTGCATCCAACCTTCTTCTGTCTTGTGAGGTGTCCTCTCTCCCAAAGAAATATTTAAAACAAACTTTAATTGTGTCTGAATTCTTTGGATGATGTCTTTATTCAAATCTGGTGGGCTTGGGGGCACCTGGGTGGCTCAGTCAGTTAAGCTTCTGACGTTGGCTCAGGTCATGATCTTGCAGTCTGTGAGTTCAAACCCAACATTAGGCTGTGTGCTGACAGCTCAGAACCTGGAGCCGGCTTTGAATTCTGTGTCTCCCTCTCTCTCTCTCTCTCTGCCTTCCCCAGCTTGTGCTCTGTCTCTCTCTCAAAAATAAACATTAAAAAAAATCCTTCTTCTGTCTTTCTTTTGTAAAGATACTTGTGATAACATTAGGGCTCACTTAGACAATTTACGTAGACATACGTGTATATCTGTGTGTATATATTTATATAGTGTGTATATGTAGTGTGTATCATCTATATGTATGTATAGTACATGGTATATGTGCATATACTATTTTTATATGTATGTGTATATGTATATAAGTATATATACATCTATATGGTATGTATATAACACCAATGCATATTATTGCATATATGTGTGTTATTATATATGTGTTCTTACATATATTATATGTAGATATAGATACACGCATGAACACATAAATATACATACACATGCATTAGCTATATATACCAATATATATGTATTTGTGTGATTTTAGTGTAGTTGTATATAAAATATTTGTACATTATGCATATGTTCAAATATTTATGCATATTAAACATTTTGAAAAAAGACAGATCTACATTAAATAATCCATACTTTTAGCATTCTCTTTCACGGTTAATTTAAAAAAACGTGTGGCCTATTGTGCATCGTAGGCAGTGTCTCTGGCTCTTAATCTCTGCTGATCAATACTTGTAAGAGAAAAAGTTCAGTGGGTGAGACATAGGCTTCACGATAACTCAACTTCAGTTTAGTTTCTCCACAAATGTGTCAAAAGGATTTGCCTGCCCAAATATCTCTGATGGTGTCTATGTAAATATTTCCAAGAACTAATGTAAATAGTCACTTTATTATAATAGGGGAAAAGTTCTTGCACTTAGCAGATTTGGTACCCTCCCACTAAGTCGGCATGGAACAGTGGTAGACTCCAAGATTCTTTTCTAAATCCTGGCTTTCTTCACTGATAAAAAAAAAGTGGCAGGTTAGATTAGGGTGACAAATGTTAAGTCTGACGCACAACCAGGGTGCAGACTGTTTTAATACTTTATCCTCAATATTTATGACAAACCTATGAGACAGAAATGATGCTCACTTTTAAAGTTAGGAAGTTTTGGACTAGAAGGTCTGAATATTTTGTCAAGGTTACCCAGTGGTAAATGGGATTTGATCTCAAGACTTTCATCTGCCAAAACTCTTGCCACTGAGCCAGACTGCAAAGAAGATTCATTAAATATCTCTGATTCAGTTTTGTCCTACTTCAAACCCTACAGGGTCTTTCGCTTCACTCTGAGGTAAAGATCAAATTATTCATCATATAATTCAGGGCACACGCTGTCCTCTAGCCCAGGTCCCTAAGGCAGGCTGTTCTGATGCTCACGTAGGAGCTTCTTGAACATTCTGGGTTGTGAATTTGTACTTTAGTTGTACAAGATGTTCCCATTAGGGGAAATCGGTTAAAAGGAACATGACAACGTGAGGACTCCTAAGGCTTTAGGAAAGAATCTCCCTTGATCTCAAAATAAAAAGGTTACTGCAAATCAAATATCCAATTAAGTCCAATGTGCTTCCTGGTATTGCAAAATACTAAGAGGCTAGGTTATGTGTCCAACTGTAGCTCCCCAAACGCTTTCTCCTCTTCTTGCTTTGATTCTCCTTTTCTCCCCAACTCAATAGCGTAGAAAGCTTTCACATCTCTTCTCTATCGTGGGTTTTCAAAGCACTATTACTCTCTCCTCCCCATATTTGGGGACACCTCTGCTCAAATTGTCCCAAACCTCCTGTTTAGAGAAGATCTATTGAGAGTTCACGTGTGAGGCATCTTTCACAGCTATTTTATTTACAGCCTCTAGGCAGAACACAGAGTACCTCAGCATCTTACCTGCCATGAGCCAACTCATCCTCATTAAGGTCCTTACCATCAGATTAATAAAGAAGATTCCTCAGCTGGGTGGAGCTAGTTGAGAAGGAAGATGAACCAAATAGGCACAGTCCCTATGTGACCGTGCAGATCCCACTTGCCACTGTCTTCTCTGTGTTGGGTGGGTCAGGTGGGGACTCTGTGAAGAGAGTTGTGGTATGTTGCATGGATGGGAGGACTGCTCTAGGGTCAGTCCTTCCCGAAATAATGGTTTCTATTTTCTAGTGAAAAACTAAGATTCCAAAGTGCATATTTCCTTAAGTGCAGCACGGCTCCTTGTGGGCTGAGCCAAGGGTTGGGAGAGTAAACAGCTCCTACTTAAATATGCACAGAGGACTTTCCTGGTGTTCCTCTCAAGCCCCTACAAGGTCTTCTGTTACTATGTATGTCTTGTTGATACTGTGGGCTGTGGGAAGGAAAAAGGGAAAAGTCCACTCTAAGTAGGAATTGAGGAACGTGGAAAAGCCCCTTCACCTATAAGAAAGCTTCATTTGGAAATGGGCAGTTTGTCCCTGTGCCGTGTGTTATAAACGTCTCTATGGGTTTCTTCCACAGACTTGGTAAAATGTCTTTCTTCTCGACATGGATCAAAGCTATTTTTATCACTGCCCTGGCATTTCCTCATTATTCTGGTGAGTGCATTTTTTAGTACTGGATGAAGCATTTCACATTATCTTAGAAATGCAGCAAACAACTGCTATTATCTAGAAATGGAAGAGGTTGATTTATAGGGTTTATAAATCTTTAAATTTTTTTAAATGTTTACTTATTTACTGAGAGGGACAGAGAATCCTAGGCAGGCTCCAAACTGTCAGCACAGAGCCCAACTCAGGGCTTGATCTCACGAATGATGAGATCGTTACCTGAGCGGATATCAGGACTGAGCCACTCAGGTGCCCCTAGGGTGTACAAATCTTAAATTGACAAAATGAAACAGAGTATGTTAGAAATATCTTATAAAATTGCATCAGCGGTTTGCTTTATCTCATTTCCCACCTTAGAGAGGTGGAGACGAAGAGGTGGGTTACAATGAGTGGTAGAACTTAGATTTTGTTCATCTACAAATAAAGATATTTACCTTTTTTTTTTCCTTTTTGGAGGTCAGGTTCCATGGTTGCTAAAAGCAGAGTGTGAAAAGTAATGATGTCTCCTAGGTCTGACATTCCTTGAAAATCTAATTTGTTGTTTGCCAGCTCTAAATCAAGGCCTTGTGTAAGGAGAGAACTCATTGATTCCTCTGCTGACAACTTATGTTCCTTAAAGCCCAAGGTGGCCCATAAATTTCAGAATAAAGTAGCTTTGAGGTATTGGGTAGATCCCTGATATTATACCTGAGTACTAATTAATTAAATAATAATTAATTTTCATATTAAGTGACTTTTTGAAAAGCATATAAATGGCACCAAGCAAGCCATTGTCTTCTCCAACTAGGATGTCTCATCTATAAAAATGGGGGGGGGGGGAATGGAAACAAACCACAACTATAGTATCTTCACAGGAGGGTTTGGTGATTATTAAATAATACATAAGGCTGTTTTCACAGAATGAGATTAATTTGGGATTATGTTTCTATATTTGAATTTATTTTGTGAATTTACTGTTTTGATACTGCTGTAAAAGGCTCATCTCATTATTTGCAGGGTCCTTATTAGGCAATTTGCATAATACTTTGCTACTAAAATATATGGGTACTTCTCACCAAAGACTCTAATGGTTTTCTCCTCTTCCTCTTCTTATTTTTAATTTGTGTGTTTGTGGGTTGGTTGCAGAAACTGGTTTTGAACCTTCACCAGAAATTCATAGACTCGTAAGTTAATACTCATTACTTTGGGAATTGAAAAGGTAAACCTTTAAGTTTTATACTGTAAGTTTTAGCAGCAAGTTATGATATGTACAACAGGATGATTTTTCAAAAGTAACAAACAAACTGTGTTATTTATTACGCTGAGTTCAAGAAACAGAATCGTGCCAGCCATATAAAATCATTTGACATTAAAGACAAGGTAAAAATATCCCATTCCTTAAAAATTCCATTACTGGTCATAAGCCTTGTTATAGACAAGTGGCTGCTATGGATTAAGGGCTGCTTAAAGTAGAATTGTTTATCCTAGCAAAACAGGAAGATTAAAAAACCAACAACCCAATTTTTCATGTAACAGTGGGTAAAATAATAATTATCATACATTCACAGAGTGGATTCTTACATAGAAATGAGGAAAATGAGCTGCAGTTCCAAATGTGTGAACAGATAAAAGTTACAAAGACATTTAAAAAGCAGGTTGTGTAAGAATACACATATTATTGTTTATTTATGTAAATAGCCAGTATTGCCATCATTATGCACATTATATGCATATCTATACGGTTACATACACATCTGCAGATATGCAAACACTCATATGTATGAATTCATACAAGTGTGGTGATAATCTGAAACTACCAGATTATCTAATAGTGAAACTATTGAGAAAGATTTCTTGCAGTGTGAAATATGGTTGACTTTTAAACAGCCTAAGTCTAAACTGCATGGGCCCACTTACACACACATTTTTTACAAGACAGTGCAATCTTACGATTTTCTTAATTTTTCTTTTCTCTAGCTTAGTTTATTGTAAGAATATCATATATAGTATATATAACATACAAAATATGTGTTAGCTGGCTGTTGATATTATCCTAAGGCTTCTGGTCAACAGTAGGGTATTGGTATCTAAGTTTTGGGGGAGTCAAAAGTTATATGTGGATTTTCAACTGTGTGGGAGGGGAGGGTCTATACATCTAAGACCCTCATTGATCAAGGTTCAACTGGGGAAAATCTGATCCAAGTATGAGAAGTGGAGGCAGAGTGGCTGAATTCTAAAAACATATTCAGCCATTTGTATGTTTTTTATAAAAATAATGTTGGGTTCGTAGAAATATACTAATAATATTTTGTATGTAAGTGGACCGTGGGTACCTTGATGTTTATTTTTCAACCTCAATATAGAATATATTTATTCCATTTTGGTGTATGGTGTTTTGTATTAAGAATAAAGAACATTCGATTTAAAAAGTTCCTGATGCATTGTATGTTGTCTCTTTGTGTTTAACAGCCAAACTGTGATGTGTATGTACATCAGTTACATTTTTGCACAAGAGAAATGGATCCAGTCTGTGCAACCAATGGCCAAACTTATTCCAATATATGCGTTTTCTGCAGTGAACTATTGTAAGAACACAAGACTAAATATGGCTCTTCCGAAATAATAACTAAACCATCCTAAAATTATAGGAAAACCCATGTTTTTGATAGCCTCGCCACAGAAAATAACTACTATCTCTGTAAAAGCCTCAGAAACACACTTGTGCCTTTTCCTGAAATTCTCATTTCTAAAAGTAGTTTTGTATCAGACCTCTGAAATATAACTCTGCTGGTATTCTGTAAATGTAGAAATCAATATATTGAACTTAATTTAATTATTATTATTTACTAATGGCAGTCTAATGACTGATATAATTCCAAAGTCCAGATGATAAATGGTAGTCTCCATGATGTGGCTGCAAGCTAACTTGAGTATAATTGAGCAAGAAATCCTATTATGGCCTATAGTGACAGAACTCTGAAATCCATCACAGTGGATTAGCCCACTCATGCTAAGAAGGACTCCTCTGAGGCTCTCCTCTGTCTCTGGACCTCCATGACTTACTCCAAACCCTTCTTAGAAGCAGGGCATTCTGGAACCTTCCATCTAAACCCCCTTCATGTATCCGTCATTCAAAAGGAGTGAAGTTGTGTCAAGCTTTCTGCCTTGCCAAAATGGCAAATATCACAGATATATCCTCTCATTTAATCTGAAAATCTCTAATCCTCTCCTCTCTTGGCTCTTTGCGGGTTCCAAGACCGAGTCAGGACTGAGTGTGTAGGAAGAGCTAAGCAGCCTCAGGTGGAGGGAACATGGGCAGGGTTGCAGGGCAGAAGCCCATCTGCTTGTGGCACAGCCTCTCCACACTGTCCCATTTTCAAATGCTCCTCATTGAGAAGCACTTAGTGAAATACTTGGGTAATTTTAAATGTTCTTTTAATGATTTCTTTTTCTTTCTATTTTTCTTTCTTTGCAGCGAAAGTGGTGGAGCGTTTGATTTTAGTCATTATGGTAGATGCTGATTCTGCCTGCGCTACACATTCCAATACCTTTTATTGCAATCCAATTTTGTGGTAGATTCTACAACCAGTTAGAACGGCCTCAGTCAGAGTTTTAAATTCCTAGAAAATCATACAAAGACTTCTATGGCATATAAGATGGAATATAGGATGTTGAAGAATTTTTCCATGAGCCTATGATTGAAAGGTTTTCCTTCTCTATGTTCAATTATTCAATGACAATTGAAAAACTATCTTAATTTTGTATTTCTTAACATAAAACCTAATACAACTTAAAATAATAAATATTTCAATCAATCCAATGTTCAGTGATATTATCCTTATTAAAATACCTTTTTCTTCTTTGGTTACTGGGTGAAAAGACATGAATGCTTCTAGTAACTATAATTAAGGAAATCTTTTCAAAAATGAATAAATAATACATTATTTGTGCATTTATTAAAAACACAGACACTTGGGCTCCTCTATATCCTAAAGAATCAAAACCTCCAGGAGAGGGATCTGAGAACTTGAATTCTAATATGTACTCCCGGTTAATCTTATGATTACAAATGTTAGGCAATAAGGACTTAAATTCTAAAACATAGGTCTGTCTATCATTGCATGACTTGGAGATCCTATTCAAAGATATCATAAAATTTCTGAGGTGTGGGAGAAAAACTATATTCTTTCTCTCTTACAAATCAGTCAAGAGATAGGTTGGTGATCCTGGGGTACCAGGCAGCTCTGCCTTCATCAATGCAGTCTATCCATTTGTTGTCCAAGTCTGATGTGTCTCCATTTCTTTCATCTCTCAGCCCAAAAGAAGCAGGCTTTATTTGGGTGGCCATGTGTTCATTTAAAGTTTGATTGTAATGTAGAATTACATTCTGTACATTTGCAGAAATGTAGATTGATTACTAGAAGATAAGTATCAATCTACTACATTATCAGGCCTGCTCTCCTTTTCACTAAACATTTCTACCTCTAGAAGAGTGATCTATGTGGGAGTCACATATTCATATACATCGTTAGTATTAATTCTCTGTTGTTGTTTTTTTTAAAGTAGGCTTCATGTCCAGCATGGAACCCAACATAGGGCTTGAAATTCACGACCCTGAGATCAAGACCTGAGCTGAGATCAAGAGTCAGATGCTTAACCGACTGAGCTGCCTAAGCACCCCATACATCTTTAGTATTAATTCTTAATGAAAGTGTCCAGTAGAATGTAGACATTAGAGCTATGTCATAAAAGTGCATTCAGCTGCTTTCATAGCCTTTTTCATTATAGAGGACACGTATAAAAAACGTCATTCAGTGAATGCCGGTAAATGTATACATGTATTGTTTTCCCTCTTATTTAACATATTATTTTTTAAAAATCACTCCTATCTTGAGAAAAGTGGGTAAGCAAAGCAGATACTACTACTGTCTTCTAGGAACTTTGGGTTACTTGGTGGAAGTTAGTATCCATCAGCGATGGGAATTCTGCCTCCCTGCATAACTATTTTCCACATAAGCTTTGTAAGTTAGCTTCCCACATCCCCCATGTTATGCAGCTTAGTTCTTAAAGGAATCTCGTGACATCAGCTCTGTATTTTAGCCATAACAAAAGTGAGACACAGGAAATTTAACAATATTTAAAATTTGGCATGTGATAAAGAAAATACAGTGTTTTCTTATATCGAGATAAAATTCACAAAACTTAAAATTTGCCATTTGGAAACATAAGATTACATATTATATAGCATATATTCATTCACAATGTTGTGCCGTCATCATCACTAATTGCAACACTTTTCCATCATCTACTTCCTTCCAAAAAACAAAAAAAAAAACAACCACATAATTCCCAATTGCCCACCTATTAATTCCTGGCAACCATTCATCTATTTCTTGTCTCTGTGAATTTGCCTATTTGGACAATTCACATACAGGAATCCTACAATATGTATTTGATTTTCTTTTTTTTTTTTTTTTT
>NW_026057577.1:112289313-112376158 GCF_023721935.1 Panthera uncia
ATTTTTGAGACAGAGAGAGACAAAGCATGAACGGGGGAGGGGCAGAGAGAGAGGGAGACACAGAATCGGAAGCAGGCTCCAGGCTCTGAGCCATCAGCCCAGAGCCCGACGCGGGGCTCGAACTCACGGACCGCGAGATCGTGACCTGAGCCGAAGTCGGACGCTCAACCGACTGAGCCACCCAGGCGCCCCTGTATTTGATTTTCATATGAAAATCTATTTATTTATTTGTTTATTTATTTATTTATTTATTTACTGTGTATGGTTTTTTTGTGAATGATTTCCTGCCCTCAGCACAGTGTTTTCAAAGTTTAACTACATTGTAGCATGTTATCAGTACTTTTTTCCTTTTTATGACTGAATAATATTCCATCTATGGATATGCCACATTTTGTTTACCCATTCATCAGTTTATAGACATTTGGATCGTATCTACTAATTGGCTTTTATGAATAATGTGGTTCTGAATGTTGTTGCGCAAGTTTTTTTGTGACCATAAATTTTCATTTCTCATGGACATATACTTGGAAGTAGAATATCATGTGATAACTATCTGTAACATTTTTGAGGAAATGTCAAACTGTTTTCCACAGTGGGCACACCCTTTCACATGCCCACCAGGATTGAATGAATGTTCCACTGTCTGCATATCCTCATCCAAATCACAATTGTGTATTTTTTAAAAAATTATATTCATCCTAGCAGGTTTGAAGCATAATTTAATTGTAGTTTGATTTACATTTCCCTTGTGATCAACAGTGTTGAACATCTTTTCACATGTTTATTGGCCATTTGTGTACCTTCTTTGTAGAAATGTCTGTTCAAATCCTTTGCCCATTTTTAAATTAAGTTGTTTGTCTTTTTTGTTTTTGACTTGGTAGTATTCTTTATATAGTCTAGATACTAGACCCTTATCAGATATATGACTTGCAAATGTGCCATTATTCCATTGGGGGTTGTCTTTTTTACTTTTTTAATAGTGTCCTTTGATGCAACAATTTCTTTTTAATTTTATGACTTCCAACGTATCTATTTTTTCTTTTGTTGCTCGTGCTCTGGTGTTAATATGTAAGAATTACTGCCTAATCCCAGCTCATGAATATTTACAACTAGGCTTCCCTTTAAGAGTTTCCTAGTATTAGTACTGGCATTTAAACCTTTGATTCACTTTAGGTTAATTTTTATATATGGAATGAATTATGGGTACACAGTTAAACTTTTGCATGTGGCTATCAACACCACCAAATGCTGAAGAAGATGTGGAGCCAGAGGAACTCTCATACGTTGCTGATGGGAATGCGAAATGCTGCAGCCACTTTGGAAGACAATTTTGCCATTTCTTACAAAATTAAACATTCTCTTACTCTACGATCCATTGATTGTGTTCCTTGGTATTTACCCAAAGGAGTTGAAATTTTATGTCTACATAAACATCTTAATGTAGTAGCTTTATCCGTAATCGCCAAAACTTGGAAGCAACCAAGATGTCCTTCAATATGTGAATGGAGTTAAAAAAAAAAAAAACAACTATGGTAATCCAGACAACAGAATATTATTCAGCAATAAAAGGAAATGAACTGTCAAGCTATGAAGACGCAGAGGAAACTTAAATGCATATTGCTAAGTGAAAGAACACAATCTGAAAAGGCATATATTATATGATTCCAACCATACGGCATTCATGAAAAGGTAAAACTATGGAGACTGTACAAAGTTCAGTAGTCATCAGGGAAGAGACATAAATAGGTAGAACACAGAGGATGTTTAGGCCACTGAAAAGAATCTGTTATGATATTATAATGATAAATACATTTCACTAAATTTTTGTCCATCCTTATACAGTGTACAACACCAAGAGTAAACCATAAGGAAAACTATGGATTTGGGGTAATTACGATGTGTCAGTGTAGACGTACCTTTGGTAGAAATACACCATTCTGGTGAGTGATGTTGATAATGGGGGAGGCTATGCACATGTCGGGGCAGGGAATGTAAAGGAAATCTCTGTACCTTCCTCTCAATTTCATTGTAAACCCGAAGCTGCACTACAACAATAAAGTCATAAGATATCAATTGAACATACGCGTATGAATTTATTTTGAGTCCTTACTCTATTCTATTGCTCTATGTGTCTATCCTTATGCCAGTACCACACCTTTTTATCACTATAACTTTGTAGTGTGTGTTAAATCTGGATATGTAAATCCTCTAACTTTACGTTTTTTCAAGATCGTTTTGGCTACACAGGGGCCCTTGGAATCCAATATGAGTTTTAGTATTAGATTGTCAATTTCAGCAAAAAAAAAAAAGACAATGGGAATTGTGATTAGGATTACCTTAAATGTCCCTAAATGTTTTAGGGATTATTGCTATTTTAACAAGATTAAGTCTTCCAAGCTATGAACATGTGATCTCTTTACATTCCTTTAGGTCTTCTTTAATTTCTTTTAGCAGTGCCTTTTAATTTTCTTAAAAAAATTTGTCTCTCAAAAAACCCAGTGTGTATGTATATGCTTCTTTTTAAAAAAATGTTTTTAATTGAGGATAGTTGCCACACAAGATTGATTTCAAGTGTACAATATAGTGGTTCAATACCTCTGCACTTAATGCTATGCTCATTGCAAGTGTATCTACCACCTCTCAATGAAACAACACTATACAGTAACATTGACTATTATTTATGCTGTGCCTTTTGTTCCCATGACTCATTCATCCATCACTGGGATCCTATATCTCCCAGTCTTCACCCATTTTGTCCCTTTGTCTTTCTCTTGCATCCATCACTTTGCTCTCTGTATTTATAGGTCTGATTCTTAGTAATACATATTTTTTAAGTTCTCAGTGTACAAGTAGTTTCATTGTTTAAATTTATTTCTAAACATTTCTCTCTTTTGATGCTGTGGTAAATGGAATTGTTTTTCTTAATTTGAGGGGGGAATTATTCATCACTAGAGCATAGAAATACAATTGATTTTTTAAATATTGATTTTATATTCTCTAATTTTCCTTAACTTTTTAATTTGCTCTAACAGTTTTTAAAATTATTTTTTGTTGTGGTAAAAAACAAATAACCAAAATTCATCATCTCCACCTCCTCCAACTGTGCAAGTCAGCAATGTTAAAAATATTCACATTGTTGGGGCGCCTGGGTGGCGCAGTCGGTTAAGCGTCCGACTTCAGCCAGGTCACGATCTCGCGGTCCGTGAGTTCGAGCCCCGCGTCAGGCTCTGGGCTGATGGCTCGGAGCCTGGAGCCTGCTTCCGATTCTGTGTCTCCCTCTCTCTCTGCCCCTCCCCCGTTCATGCTCTGTCTCTCTCTGTCCCAAAAAATAAATAAAAAACGTTGAAAAAAAAAATTAAAAAAAAAATATTCACATTGTTGTACAAACTAATCTCCAGAAATTGTTTATCTTTTAAAACTAAAACTCTACACTCATTAAACAACTGCCTATTTCTCCTCCCCAAAGCCCATGGCATTCAAGGTTCTAGTTTCTATTTCTATGAATTTGCCTATTTCTATGAATTTTATAGGAAGGCAATCATGCAGTGTTCATCTTTTTGTGACTGGCTTGTTTCACTTAGCATAATATCTTCAAGATTTATCCATGGTATAGTATGTGTCAGGATTTTCTTCCTTTTTAAGGCTGAGAAATATTCCATTGTGGGACCTGCCCCATTTCTTTTTATCAGTTCATCTATTGATGGGCACTTGGATTATGTTCACCTCTTGACTATTGAGAATAGCGCTGTTATAAACATGAGTGTGCAAATATTCGTTCAAGATCCTCATTTCATTATTTTTGGAAATATATTTTGAAGTAGAATTGCGAGATCATATGGTAATTCTATTTTAAAATTTTTGAGAAACCAAAATATTGTGTCCCACAGATGACGGTACTATTTTGCATTCCCACCCACAAAACACAAGGATTCTAATTTCTCTACATCCTGACCAACAGTTGTTATTTTCTGTTTGTTTTTTTTTTTTTAATAGTAGTGATCTTAGTAGGCATGAGGCATAGGTAAAATTATTTTTTTGGCATTTCCCAAATGCCTGGAGAAGTTGAAAATCTCCTCTTATTGATGTGATGTATCCCGTGGATTGATGTGCAGATATTGAACCAACTTTGCATCCCAGGAGTAAATCTCACTTTATCATGGTGAATGAATTTTTTAATGTATTTCTGGATTTGGTTTGCTAGTATTTTTGTTGAAGATTTTTGCGTCTATGTTCATCAGAAATATTGGCTTGTAGTTGTCTTTTTTTGTGGTGGCTTTTTAAAGGTTTGTGTATTTATTTTGAGAGAGAGAGAGTGTGTGTGAATGGGGAAGGGGCAGAGAGAAAGGGGGAGAGAGAAAATCCTAAGCAGGCTGTGCCCAGCATGGAGTCAGATGCAGGGCTCAATCACGTGACCATGAGGTCATGACCTGAGCTGAAATCAAGAGTCGATGCTTAACCTGCTAAACAACCCAGGTGCCTCTTGTGGTGTCTGTATCTGGTTATCAAAGTAGTTCTGGCTTCATAGAATGAATTTGGAAGTTTTCTTTTTTCTACTACTTTTTGGAATAGTTTGAGAATAGGTGTTACTTGAGGTAGCAGGGTGGCTCAGTCCATTGAGCATCTGACTTCAGCTCAGGTCATGAGCTCTTGGTTCATGAGTTTGAGCCACACGTTGAACTTTGTGCTGACAGTGGGAGCCTACTTCGGATTCTCTCTCTCTCAGTCTCTTTCTGCCACTCCCTGCTCATGCTCTCTCTTTCTCTCTCTCTCTCTCTCAAAAATAAATAAACATTAAAAAATTAAAGAAATAGGTATTAACTCTTCTTTAAATGTTTAGTAGAATTTGCCTGTGAAGCCATCTGGTCCTGAACTTTTGTTTTTTGGGAGTCTTTTGATTACTGATTCAATTTCTTTGCTGATAGTCATTCTTCAAATTTTCTGTTTCTTCCTGCTTCAGTTTTGGTAGGCTGTATGTTTCTCAGAATTTATCTATTTCCTCTAGGTTGTTCAATTTGTTGGCATGTAAGTTTTTCATAATATCATCTTACAATTGTTTATATTTCTGTGGTGCTTGTTATTTCTCCTCTTTCATTAGTGATTTTGTTTGGGTCCTCTTTCTTATTTTTTGGATGCGTCTGGCTAGAGGTTATCAATTTGGTTGATCATTGCAAAGAATCAGCTCCTGGTTTCATTGATCTGTTCGATCAATTTTGTTTTATTTTGTTTTTGGTTTCTATACCATTTCTTTCTTTCTTTTTTAATTTTTTTAACATTTATTTATTTTTGAGAGACAGAGAGAGACAGAGCGGGGGAGGGACAGAGAGGCAGACACAGAATTGGAAGCAGGCTCCAGGCTCTGAGCTGTCAGCACAGAGCCTGTGCAGGGCTCGAACCCACGAACTGTGAGATCATGACCTGAGCTGAAGTCCAAGTCTTAACCGACTGAGCCACCCAGGCACCCCAGTATATCATTTATTTCTGCTCTTATCTTTATTATTTCTTCTTTCTTCTGGTTTTGGGTTTTGTTTGTTCTTTTTCTAACTCCTTTATGTGTAACATTAGATTGCGTATTTGAGAGTTTTCTTGCTTCTTCAAGTAGGTCTGCATTGCTGTATACTTCCCTCTTAGGACCACTTTTGCTGCATCCCAAAGGTTTTGGACCATTGTGTTTTCATTTTCATTTCTTTCCATGTAATTTTTTATTTCTTCTTTGATTCCTTGGTTGACCCATTCATTTTTTGTGTTACTTAGCCTCCATGTAATTGTGCTCTTTCCAGGTTTTTTCTTGTGGTTGACTTCTAGTTTCATAGCATTGTGGTCAGAAAAGATGCATGGTATGACTTCAATCTTTTTGAATATGCTGAGTCTTATTTTGTGGCCTAATATGTAATCTATTCTGGAGAATGTGTCACGTGCACTTGAAAAAAGTGCATTCTGCTGTTTTAGGTTGGAATGTTCTGAATATATCTGTTAAATCCATCTATTCCAGTGTGTCATTCAAAGCCACTATTTCCTTGTTGATTTTCTGCTTGGATGATCTGTCTCTTGATGTAAATGATGTGTTAAAGTCCCCTACTATTACTGTATTAGTATCGATTAGTTCCTTTCTGTTTGTTACTGTTTTATGTATTTGGGTTCTCCTATGTTGACTGCGTATTTACAATTGTCATGTCTTTTTGTTGGATTGTCCCCTTTTATTTTTATTATCTAGTGTCCTTCTTTGTCTTTTGTTACAGCCTTTGTTTTAAAGTCAATTTTGTCTGATATAAGTATTGCTACCCTGGCTTTCTTTTGACTTCCATGTGCATGATAAATATCCCTCCATCCCCTCATTCTCAATCTGCAGGTGACTTCAGGTCCAAAGTGAGTCTCTTGTAGGCAGTATATAGGTGAGTCTTATTTTTTTTTATCCACTTTGTCACCCTATGTCTTTTGATTGGAGTGTTTAGTCTATTTACATTCAAAGTAATTATTAATAGATAAGTATTTATTGCCATTTTATTATTTGTTTTGTGGCTGTTTTTTGTAGTTTTTCTCTGATCCTTTCTTCTCTTGCTCTCCTTCAAGGTTTGTTGACTTCCTTTAGTGACATGCTTGGATTCCTTTCTCTATTCTTTGCATATCTATTACTGGTTTTTGATTTGTGGTTACCATTAAGTTTGTGTATAACATCTTATGCCTATAGCAGTGTATACGAAGTTGATGGTTGCTTAAGTTTGAACCCATTCTTTACTGCTCTTCCCTCTTACACTGTTTTATTTTGCATCTCTTTTGAATCTCTTGACTAATTTTTACAGATATACTTAATTTTGCTGCTTTTGTGTTTCTTTCTTTTCATACTCTCACTTACCATATTTCCTTTCCATTCCAAGAATCCCCTTTAATATTTCTTGTAGGGCTAATTTAGTGGTCATGAACTCCTTTAGTTTTTGTTTGTCTGAGAAACTTTGTATCTCTCCTTCTACTCTGAATGATAGCCTTTCTGGCTAGAGTATTCTTGGCTGCAGATTTTTCCCTTTCAGCATTTTGAGTAGATTATGCCACATCCTTCGGGCTTGCAATGTTTCTGCTGAAAAATTCATTGATAGCCTTATGGTTTCCCTTGTATTAACTGCTTTCTTTCTCTTACCACTTTTAATTTTTTTCCTTTATCACTGCTTTTTGCCATTTTAGTTACCAAGTGTCTTGGTATGGACCTGCTTGGATTGATTTTGTTAGGGGATCTCTGTGCCTCTTTGATCTGGATATCTGTCTCCTTCCCTAGATTAGGCAAATTATCAGCTATTATTTTTTCCAATAAAATTTCTGCCACCTTTTCTCTCTCTTCTTCTGGGATCCCTCTAAAGTGAATGTTACTACACTTGAGAAAGTCATTGAGTTCTCTAAGTCTGTTCTCATTTTGCATAATTATATTTTCTCTCACTCGCTCAGCTTGATTAGTTTCCACTGCTTTGTCTTCTAGGACATTAATTCATTCCTCTGCTTCCCTTAGCCTGCTATTCATTCCATCAAGTGTATTTTTAATTTCACATACTGTGTTCTTCATTTCGGATTGCTTCTTTTTTTTATCTCTGTGTAAAATCTCACCGATGTCCTCTACTCTTTTCTCAAGTCCGGTGAGTATCTTTATGATCATCACTTTAAATTCTCTACAGGCATATTACTTATCTCCATTTTGCTTGGGTCTCTTGTTGTGATTTTTGTCCTGTTCTTCCATTTGGGACATATTCCTCTGTCTCCTCATTTTGCCTAATTCTCTGTGTCTCTTTCTGAGTGTTAGGAAAGTCAGCTACTTCTGTTTTTGAAAGTAGTGGGTGCCACTTTTACCAAGGTGGCGCTGGTCCTCTTCCACATGGGGATGGGCAGCTGCTGTGGGAACCGGGGCCAGCCAGGGCTGCTCCACACAGTATGCTAGAGCTGAGCTCTCCCAGAGCCCAGTGCCGCTGATTTTTAAAGTTCCAGGCTTTAAGTCCCACTGGTTTGTAAAAACTCACAAAATTCAGCACTTCTAACTTTCATAGCCCAGTACTATGGAGATTCATCTTCCCTATGCAGGGGTGTGACACTGTTTCTTGCCCCTCTCTGCACCCTGGTTCCCTCCCTCCTGTGGCCAGACATGCAGGGTTAGCTCCCCAGCGTTTCTGCCCTTTCTATCCCTTCAGTGTGGCCTCTTCACTACATTTAATTGTGCAGTTGTCCTGCCAGTGTTTGGGTTCTTTTCTGGGTCATTGTGAGTGTTAGCTAGTTGTATTCATGGGATGAGGTGAGTTTAGGGTCCTCCTACTATGCCCTCTCTCCCAGAAGTCCCAATTTTATGCCTTTTGATTGGAGATCAAAATCTATTTATATTTAAAGAAGCTTCTAATAATGAAGAAATTATTAGTTAAACGTGTTAGAGCTCTCTATGTCTCATAGGTCTTTTCTTCCTCATTTCCTTCCTTATTACGTTTTTTTGTATGTATGTTTAGTTGATTTTTTTGTAGTGACATATTTTAGTTCCTTTCTGATTTTCTATGTATATTCCACAGATATTTTCATTGTGGCTACTACGAGGATTACATATGACATTCTACAATTATAAATATGCTATTGGAGTTTAAAATTTTTAATCCCAAGTATTCAACCTACTTAAATATACTATTGTTATAACAATGTATTTCTAATGGAAAACTACTTAACTTCAATTGCATAAAGTTTACTTCACAGCAGCTCTGCTCCCTCACTTTATTTTATGGATGTCACAATTATATCTTTCTTAGATAGTTTTCCAACTAACATGTATTTAAAATTAATTTTAATGCTCTAGCCTTTTCAATCCTATACAAAGAATGAACAGTGGATGTATGGACCAAAATTAAAGTAATATGAGGTTTTATAATTGTCCACGTATTCCAGTCAAGTTTTATGTTTCCTGGAGAACTTTTTCATATCATTCTGAGTTCTTGTCTACTGGCCTTTCACTTCAAATTGAAAGTCTCTCTTCATCACAGTTTGTTTGTTTGTTTGTTTGTTTGGTTTTTTTTGGTAGGGTAGCTCTAAAGTGATGAACACCTTCATCTTTTGTTTTTCTAGGAATGTCTTAATTTCTCCCTCATTTTCAAAGGACAATTTTGCCAGATACAGAATTCTTACTTAGCAGGGTTTTTTTTTTTTTTCCTTTCATACCTTAAATTTATCATCCACTGTCTTCTGTCCTGCAAGCTTTCTGCTGAGAAGTCCTGATCCTAATCCCTGCTGACAAATACAGAGAAGAAGGGAGCCATTGTATTCAGTATAAACATCTTGCCTGCAACATCAGCTCTAAGACTCAGTTTGTTTTTGCCCCAAATACCCTGCACCAGAGAGCCTGATCTTCCACAGGCATTTTTGGTGGTGTCTAGGTGAATAAATAATTCAAAGAGCTGGTGTAAGCATAATTTTCACTTTACTATAATAAAGGAGTATTTTCTCTATTTGTGAGATGTGGGTCCTTCAATTAAATTGGCACGAAACATTACTAGTCTCAAAGTTTCTTTCTTTCCTTTTGTTTACAAATTGGCACATTTAGGGGCGCCTGGGTGGCTCAGTCGGTTAAGTGTCCGACTTCAGCTCAGGTCACGATCTCACGGTCCGTGAGTTCGAGCCCCACGTCCGGCTCTGGGCTGATGGCCCAGAGCCTGGAGCCTGCTTCCGGTTCTGTGTCTCCCACTCTCTCTGCCCCTCCCCCGTTCATGCTCTGTCTCTCTCTGTCTCAAAAATAAATAAACGTTAAAAAAAAAATTAAAAAAAAAAACAAATTGGCACATTTAACTCTTACTCTTGACATTTTTTTAGTGTTTATTTATTTTTGAGAGAGTGAGAGAGAGCGTGAGCAGGGGCAGAGAGGGAGTGGGACAGAGGATCCAAAGCAGGCTCTGTGCTGATAGCAGCCCAATGCGGGGCTTGAACTCAGGAACCATAAGATCATGACTTGAGCCGAAGTTGGACACTTAACTGATTGAGCCACTCGGGGTTCCCTCAAAGTTTATTTCTAATTCCTAGGCTTTCTTAGTGCTAAATATAGCAGATATGATTAAGGTGGCAAATGTCTACCAAACACACAATTTAGGTAATTTAAATGTTCTATCCCTATTCATCACGAATATATGAAACAGATACTACACTTCTCATATAAACAACATCATGGATCCAAACCTTATGATTGAATATTGAGTCACTCAGTAATAGATGGGATTTGTGCTCTGGTGTTTCAACTGCCAAAGCTCTTTCCACTGAGTCAGATTAAAGATTAGTTAATAAAGGAGAAAAAAACAATGAATAAATCTCTCTGTCTTCTTTACAAGCCTCCAGTGTCCCTCAAATATCTCTCAAGGAAATGACAAATCTTTACCATATAATTTAAGGCATTGTCTCATCCTGTTTCCACCTCATTTCCCAGATTTCTCTCTCTCCTGCTCCAAAAACGTGAGTTCTGGAGACCTAATGCACAGGACAGTTAGTCTAGTCAATAATACTGTTTTATAAGCTTTAAAGCTGCTAGGAGACTAGATCTTAATTGTTCTCACTACAAGGAAGAAGAAAGAAAAGGAGGGGGAGAAGGAGGAGGAGGAGGAGGAAGAAGGAGGAGGGAGAAGGAGGAGGAGGAGGAGAATGAGAAGAAGAAGAAGAAGAAGAAGAAGAAGAAGAAGAAGAAGAAGAAGAAAGAAGAAGAAGAAGAAGAAGAAGAAGAAGAAGAAGAAGAAAAGAAGAAGGAGAAGGAGGAGAAGAAGGAGAAGGAGAAGAAAAATATTTAAGTGATGATAGCTGTGTTAGCTAATACTGGATTAGTAATCATACTGCAATATGTTAATGTATCAAATCAACATGTTGCCTATCTTAAGTTTACACAATCCTATATGTCAATTATATCTCAGCTGTAAAACCATATTTGGATCCTGCCCTCTTGACAAGCAACCTCAAGCCTGGCTGTCCTTGAAACTCATCTGGGAGCTTTTACAATGTACTAATGCCCAGGACTCATCTACTAACAATCAATTCACCATTTTGATTGCAGGAAAGGGTATTCATACTCTAGGAGTTTCCCAGGTAATTCTAATATGCCTGTAGTTTTTAAAAAATATTAAATTCTTAGGTCCCTAATTGTCTAATTATCATTCCCAAATTCTTCTTTTTTCCTGCTTGATCCTCTTAACCCTTTTTCAACTCACCTACTTGGAAAGGTTTCACGTATCTTCTCTATCTTAGGATCTATGACCCTTCCCCATACCTCTGGTACATTAGATCAAATTGTCCCCAAACCTCATGCCGAGGGAAGATCTATTGAGAAATAAGTATGAGGCATCTCTCAAGACCTACTTTACAGCCCTGAGGGAGGACAAGAATATCTCTGTGTCTTATTTGCCCTGGGCCATCAATCTTACCCCATCCATCTCCTCACCAGCAGACAAATAAGAGACTTAGCTGGAAGGGGATGGCTGAGAAAGAAGGGTGAACAAGGTAGTCACAGTCTTCAGGGCTGTTGACATCACTCCCTATTATCTTTCCATGTCAGGTGGGTCAGGTGGGGGATCTAGGGAGGTGGCCCTGTTGTGTCCCACTGCTGTGAGGATTGCCCCAGGTCAGTCTTTCCAGAGATAACCGTCCCTGTTTCCTGAGAAAAATAACCAAGATTCAACTTTGCAGTTTTAAAAAATGCAACCAGGCTTCTCTGGGCTGACTGCAACTTGGGAGAATAATCAGCCTTGCCATTTTGCTAATGGTTATTTTTCTGGGCTCTCTTGTATATCTTTCAGGTAAGGGGCGGGAGGGTTCCGGTGATAAGACTTTATGTTTTATTGAATCATAAGGTTGTAGAAAGCTAAAAGGGAATAGTCATCTAGGAGGTTGGGGCATTTCTTTTAGAAGTAAGAAACTTTTGAGAACTGGGTTCTGGATTCTTTTGGTGTGTCCAATTTAGCATGTATCAATGTGATGAACATTTCTAAAGGTTTCTTCCACAGACTTGATAAAATGTCTCTCTTGTCATCAAGAATCACAGCTTTCTTCATCATTGCCTTGGTATTTCATTTTTATTCTGGGGAATAAATTTTTATTCCTGGGTGAAAAATGCAGGAATCAACTGTTATCATTTTGGAAAAGCAGAACTGATTTTATGGAGTTTGGAATTCGTAAACCAGTAAAATGAGAGAGGCACACACATGATCCAAATGCCCTTTATTATTCTCATTTCCCACATTAGAGAAGTTGCAATGGAATGGCAGATTGGAATAGGCAGTAGTTTTGGGGCATCTAGGTAGCTCCATCGGTTGAGCATCCGACTTGGACCCAGGTCATGACCTCACAGTTCATGAGTTCAAGCCCCGCATTGGGCTCTATGCTGACAGCTCAGAGCCTGAAGCCTGTTTCGGATTCTGTGTCTCCCCCTCTCTCTCTCTCTCTGCCCCTCCACTGCTTGCACTCTGTCTCTGCCTCTCTTTCAAAAAAAATAAATAAATAAACGTTAAAAAAATTTTTTTTAATAAAAAAAAGAATAAGCAGTAGTTTTTAGGTTTTTGTTCATCTGTAACTCAAGAAACTTCAATGAAATTCTTTTTCATTTTTGGGCCCAGATTTCATGATTGTTAAGTGCAAAATGTGGGGAGAATGATGTCTTCTAGGGCTGACATTCCTTGACAATCTGATTTGTTGTTTGCCAGCTCTAAATCCGCTGACGTTAAGGTTTTGCATAGAAGAGAACTCATTGATTCTTTTTCTGACAACTTATCTACCTATGAAGATCAAGGTTGTCCATGAATTTCAGAATAAGGTAGGTTTTTTTTTTAATTTTTTAATTTTTTTTTAAATATTTTTTATGTTTCTTTATTTTTGAGAGAGAGAGAGAGAGAGAGAGCAAGGGAGGGGCAGAAACAGAGGGAGACACAGAATCTGAAGAGGCTCCAGGCTCTGAGCTGTCAGCACAGAGCTTGATGCAGAGCTTGAACCCATGGACTGTGAGATCCTGACCTGAGCTGAAGTAGGACCCTCAACCGACTGAGCCACCCAGGCACCTCCAGAATAAGGTAGTTTTTTTTTGTTTTTTTCAATATATGAAATTTATTGTCAAATTGGTTTCCATACAACACCCAGTGCTCATCCCAAAAGGTGCCCTACTCAATACCCATCACCCACCCTCCCCTCCCTCCCACCCCCCATCAACCCTCAGTTTGTTCTCAGTTTTTAACAGTCTCTTATGCTTTGGCTCTCTCCCACTCTAACCTCTTTTTTTTTTTTTTTTCCTTCCCCTCCTCCATGGGTTTCTGTTAAGTTTCTCAGGATCCACATATGAGTGAAAACATATGGTATCTGTCTTTCTCTGCCTGACTTATTTCACTTAGCATAACACTCTCCAGTTCCATCCACATTGCTACAAAAGGCCATATTTCATTTTTTGTCATTGCCACGTAGTATTCCATTGTGTATATAAACCACAATTTCTTTATCCATTCATCAGTTGATGGACATTTAGGCTCTTTCCATAATTTGGCTATTGTTGAGAGTGCTGCTATAAACATTGGGGTACAAGTGCCCCTATGCATCAGTACTCCTGTATCCCTTGGGTAAATTCTTAGCAGTGCTATTGCTGGGTCATAGGGTAGGTCTATTTTTAATTTTCTGAGGAAACTCCACACTGCTTTCCAGGGTGGCTGCACCAATTTGCATTCCCACCAACAGTGCAAGAGGGTTCCCGTTTCTCCACATCCTCTCCAGCATCTATAGTCTCCTGATTTGTTAATTTTGGCCACTCTGACTGGCGTGAGGTGATATCTGAGTGTGGTTTTGATTTGTATTTCCCTGATAAGGAGCGACGTTGAACATCTTTTCATGTGCCTGTTGGCCATCCGGATGTCTTCTTTAGAGAAGTGTCTATTCATGTTTTCTGCCCATTTCTTCACTGGGTTATTTGTTTTTCGGGTGTGGAGTTTGGTGAGCTCTTTATAGATTTTGGATACTAGCCCTTTGTCCGATATGTCGTTTGCAAATATCTTTTCCCATTCCGTTGGTTGCCTTTTAGTTTTGTTGGTTGTTTCCTTTGCTGTGCAGAAGCTTTTTATCTTCATAAGGTCCCAGTAGTTCATTTTTGCTTTTAATTCCCTTGCCTTTGGGGATGTGTCGAGTAAGAGATTGCTACGGCTGAGGTCAGAGAGGTCTTTTCCTGCTTTCTCCTCTAGGGTTTTGATGGTTTCCTGTCTCACATTCAGGTCCTTTATCCATTTTGAGTTTATTTTTGTGAATGGTGTGAGAAAGTGGTCTAGTTTCAACCTTCTGCACGTTGCTGTCCATTTCTCCCAGCACCATTTGTTAAAGAGACTGTCTTTTTTCCATTGGATGTTCTTTCCTGCTTTGTCAAAGATTAGTTGGCCATACGTTTGTGGGTCTAGTTCTGGGGTTTCTATTCTATTCCATTGGTCTATGTGTCTGTTTTTGTGCCAATACCATGCTGTCTTGATGATGACAGCTTTGTAGTAGAGGCTAAAGTCTGGGATTGTGATGCCTCCTGCTTTGGTCTTCTTCTTCAAAATTACTTTGGCTATTCGGGGCCTTTTGTGGTTCCATATGAATTTTAGGATTGCTTGTTCTAGTTTCGAGAAGAATGCTGGTGCAATTTTGATTGGGATTGCATTGAATGTGTAGATAGCTTTGGTAGTATTGACATTTTGACAATATTTACAGAATAAGGTAGTTTTGAGGTATCATTTGTAACACCCCCAAAGGGCAAAGTACTGATTAATATTTTTCCTATTTAAGTAATGCATGCAGAGCATTTTCTTCCTTGACCCTAGGATAGCTCATTTAAAATATTTTATAAAAAATAATAACTTCAAGCAAAGTATGAAGAGTTATTTAAAAATAGTATACACATTGGTTTTCCACATAGGTAGATGAATTTAGGAATTAAATTTTTAAAAGATTTGGCTCATTAAAAAATATTTTTTTAACTATTGCCGCAAAATTCTAACTTATTAGATGCAATAAGTAGGCAATTTACATCAATTTCTGCTGCAAATAGATTTGGGTATTTCTCTCCAGAGACTATTTTTTTTTTTCTTACTTTTTAACCTTTTCTTCTTTGCTTTGGTTGCAGGAAATGCCTTTATAAAATCAATCACTTTCAAGTCTTCGGTAAGTTATTACTGATTGATTTGGAAGTAAAAAAAATAAATAAATAAAATTTTAACCTTATTTTATTGAAAACTTTAACACAAAATTTACCAAATGTACAATAGAATGAGACTTCAAAAGTAAAAAATATATATATATATTTTTATTATACCAAGTTCAAGAAATAGAATCTAGCCAGCGGTATAAAACCATTTGCCATAATCTACATTATTATGTAAGATGGTAAAATGCGTATCCTGTACCCCAAGATCCTATTCATTGCCAGTAAGATGTTGTTGTGCGCAAGAATATGAGAAAGAGAAAAGCATATTAGAGTAGAATTATTCATCCTCATAAAACAAATTTAAAAAATGATCCACCAAATGATTAATTTAATGTTAAAAAATAAAGACTTCATCCATTTTCATGGTGGAATGTTACATAGAGATGAAAATAGGTGAGCAATGATATCACTATATTTAAGATCACAAAGGAGTGTAAAAAACAAGTCATATAAGAATATATATGGTATTCTTTTCTTTGTATAAATTACTAAGATATCCTAAACTAAACATGTTTATGAATAGATGAATATGAAATGTATAAATATTTATATTTAGTAAATGTATATGTTGATATGGAGTGAAATTACAGTGTAACGTGGAAATAATGAACAGAAAAGTCATTTTGGTGATTTCCTCTGGTAAGGAGGGGTGAAGGAGATATGATCTGCAGGGGAAGGTCATGAGTGTGGGTTTGGATTTGCTACATTATAAAAATACTTATGCCAACAACTTGGCCTTTTTCTTAGTAGAGGACTTAGATATTTTTAAAAAGTGGTAATTCTAAAAATATTTTTACTGAGTTGTACGTACACAGATATTTGTCTTTGTTCCTCTAACCTATATATTGCTTTTATTTACCCTATTTTGTATGTATGGCATTTCACATAAAAATGCATTTTATTCAATGTTTGTTATCCAATAAGCTTATGCTGTTTTTCTGTTTCACAGTCATTCTGCGCAGTGTATGATAATCCTGCGCAAATTTGCACCAAAGAATATCGTCCGGTCTGTGCAACCAATGGCCAAACTTATTGCAACAAATGTGTTTTCTGCCTTGCCAAAAAGTAAGACCATAGTAGTAAATATATGCTTTCTAAGGAATAAAAAACTAATTATAAAATCTTACTATATCCATGTTGCTGATACTCTGAACAAAGAATACACAGAAAATAACTCCTATTTCTGTAAATGGCAAGGGAACACACTTGTGTCTTTCCTTGAAATTCTCATTTCTTCTTTTTTAAGTTTTAATTTTTTATCTTGAGAAGGAGAGAGAGAGAGAAAGTGTGGATGCGTGTGTGCACCTGAGCGAAGGAGGGGCCGAGAGGGAGGGAGAGAGAGAATCCCAAGCAGGCTATGTACTGTCACTGCAGAGCCTGACACGGGGCTGGATCTGACCAACCTTAGATCATGACCTGAGCAGAAATCAAGAGTCAGATGCTTAACTGAGCCACGCAGGCACCCTGAAATTCTCATTTCTAGAAGTCATTTTCTGTTTGAGCTCTCAGACCGTGGTCATGCTGGGTGTTCTGCAAGCGTATAAAGCAATTAATTTATTATTAATGACAGATTTGCAACAACTATGACATAATTCCGAAGCTCTGATGTTTATCAGTAGATCTCTATTATATTCTAAAATCCATCAAATGAGCCCATGCTGGAAAGAAACTCCTCTGATGGTCAATTTTGTCCCTTGAACGTCATGAGAACTTTTCAAACCTTCCTCAGACTGTAGGGCATTCTAGGACACTTGCACCAAAACTTCCTTCCCTTTCTCCTTTACTCTGAAGGAATTTGTGGTCTAATGGCTCTGCCAGGCTTTCCAGCCTTGTGCACATTTTTTTTTTTTCCTCAGAGATGTTTCTTCTTCTAAAACTTTGCCTTTGCAATTCCAATGGCCATCTGTTTCTAAAGAACCACTCTCACAATCCCTATTCCTTTTCTTTCTCAGTCAAGAGTAGGTTCCCAGCCTGAGGGCAGGGCTGGGCAAGTAAAAAGAGTCAATATCCTCACTGCAAAGACCTGCAGGCTTGGGAGCAGGTGGGACCCAGCAGTTTCTAGAAGTGGAGTATGATATCTCCCTGGAGTCCACCTTCCAGACTTCATGAAGAAGCACTTTGTGCATTTCTTTTAATAATTTCTTTTTTCTTTCTCTTTCTACAAAGTGGTGACAAAATTAAATTGGCTCATTATGGTGAATGCTGACTTTTGATGGAGTTATATATAGTTGTAGGGATTTTATCGTAATACCATTTTGCAGTAGATTCTATAGCCAATTAGAGTTTTTTGCAATCAGGGTCTTAAATTCCTAGGAAACCCCACGTGAATCCTTCTATTGAAAACAAGATGGAATATTGGACCTTCAAGGTTTTTTCCAACTCTAAGATCCTGGGATTTCAGGGCTTTTATTCTCTATGTTCAATTATTCAATGATAGCTTGAAAAAGTAATATATTAATTGTGTATTTGATAACATATAACTTAATCAAATTAAAATCCTAAATATTTTGCTTAATAGAATGTTAAGTGGTATTATTTTTATTAAAATGCCCTTTATAACTTTGGCTGAATAGTGGGTTAATGCAAATGCATACTTTTGGTAACTATAAGGAAAAAAATTTGAAAGTAAAAGTTAATTTCCAAATATCATATTACTTGGGTATTTACAAAAAGTAGATATAACTGGGATCCTCTCTTCTCTTTCCCAAAGAATCAGAAACTCTTGTTCAGAGTTCCTATTACAGCCATTATAGGGAGTGCATTATTCTTTTAAAAATACTTAAAATGCACTTTATCAGAATATTAAATTTGTATATATACACTATGGTTTTAATTAAAATATAAACAAAAATTAATAGAATATACCAAATGTAAAAGTTGTTGTGTTGGAATTATATGTTTACTTTTCTAACTTTCTGAGTCTTTCATCTTAATAAGAAACATGTATTTATTATCATAAGGGAAAAAATAATCCTCAACAAAGCAACAAAATATCTAAAGGCTTTCAGTGCTAAATAATCTAATTTTACCTATCTTAACATTTCCAATGATAGATACCAAAATGTTTCCTCTGTTTCCCAGGTTGATATTTTGAGTCAGACTGGGCTTTATTAAGATCCAGGGAAGAATAGAAAGCTTTCTGGGTACTCAAGCTGAATGGCTTCATGTACAACAATGGTCGCTATCCATCCCACAATGCTTTCTGAGCTACTGTATGAACATATCAATCTTGGCTGTTCTGAACCTGCTTGTTCCTTTATAAACATCCTAATGCTGCTTGGTTCCTGCTATTCCGACAAACTCTACAGGGTACGTATTACAAAGTAGTTTTGTGTTTTGGTGATTACCAAAGTCTCCCCATCATTCAAAATTGTAAATGCCACTTGGTTAGCGCATAACTAATGGAACTCCTGCTCAAATTAATATTTCCCATTTATCCAAATACTAATGAATTAACTGTGCATAGGGCACCATTCTGGTTACCACCAAAGAGCTTAAACTCTTAAAATGAACTATGTCCCCAAAATGTAGGAAGCTAAGTATCTTTATAGAGACATTCATGGATGGGTCTGAAGGAGTTGGGAAATGAACATTTTTTTTTCATCTCCATGTTGAAAGTTGTTTTATAGAGATGGCCATTATTGACCACAGGGTATCGGTTGATTATGGAACCCATGTTGATAGAGGCACAGTTTGGCTACAGACAAGTATCTTGTGGCCAAAATCAAGGAAACAGCCTTTCCACTTTTCCCGTACCTAGCTTCTATCTGGCTCTTTGTTCACTTCCCAACTTCCTCTCATTTTTAGTTACTTTCAAGATACCTATGCAAAGACCATATACCATGCTTTAAAAGATGCTACAGGCAACCAGCCATCAATACAGATGTATCTAGGCAAGGGCACTATAACTCAACTTGACACTTTCCAGGTCTAGAAAAATCTAAATGTTACAAAAACGTTGTTTGCCCTATACCAATTCATTGAACTTATGACACCTATAAGAAAATGTAAATAAATAAACATATGGCATTTATGATTGGAAAGCTCAAAATAGTAAAGATGCCAATTTTTTTCTGAAGTGACTTACATAATAAAAAAAAATCTGTTAAAATCCCAACGAGATTTTCTGAAGATAAAATCAAGTATATCTTAAAATTTATATGGAATTACAAAGAGCTAGAATTGCTTAAACAGTTCGAAGAAACAATTTGGAAAAGTCATAGCTGATTTTGAGACTTAGTCTATATTATTTTTTAAACATTTTTAAATGTTTTTTTTATTTATTTTTGAGACAGAGAGAGACAGAGCATGAGCAGGGGAGAGGCAGAGAGAGAGGGAGACACAGAATCTGAAGCAGGCTCCAGGCTCTGAGCTGTCAGCACAGAGCCTGATGCGGGGCTCGAACTCATAGACTGTGAGATCAAGACCTGAGCTGAAGTCGGATGCTTAACCAACTGAGCCACCCAGGTGCCCCTAGTCTATACTATTATATAGACAAAATGATCAAGGCAGTGTGGTATTGGTGGCTATGTATATTCAATATGCATATGTGTTCAATAGGTATATTCTATTCCATTGATATGTGTGTATACATACATACACACATACTGTTATGTTTTTTCTCAAAACATTTATAATAACATACTTTGCTCTTGTTCATATTCTCTATTTAAAATATACCATATCTTTAGATTAGATGTCATTACAAATTCTTTGACATACCTTTTTCCCATCAGATACAGCCCACTAGATTATGTAAATTTCTGAAATATATATTTTTTATGAAAATCAGATATGTTGATTTGAACATCTAAGGAAAGCTTAAACACATTCTTTATTACATTTTTTGACTGATGGTATTTCCTGAGTGTAATTTTTTTCAGCAGCACATTTAGAAACCCTACCAAGAGCTAATATTAAGGGAATATTTATTGTAACCAGGTGCCTCTTTAGAAAGATCATATTAAACTCTGCACAATTTTAATTTTTTTTTAATGTTTACTTATTTCTGAGACAGAGAGAGACAGAGCATGAGTGGGGGAGGGGCAGAGAGAGGGAGACACAGAATCTGAAGCAGGCTCCAGGCTCTGAGCTGTCAGCACAGAGCCCGACTTGGGGCTCAAACTCACCAGCCGTGAGATCATGACCTGAGCTGAAGTCAGTTGCTCAACTGACTGAGCAACCCAGGCGCCCCAAACTCTGCACAATTTTAAATGAAAAGCTTGTTTTATTGGTCACACACACACACACACACAAATTTTTATGCTCCTTTTATTATATATGAGTTTTTCGATTAAAGTGACATGGAACTAACCTTAAATGTTTCTTTCCACGTCCTGGGTTTCTTCACTGAAAAAGAGCAGTTAGGATCAAAATGACAACTATACACAGTAAATACAGGCAGCTAAAATATTTTATGTGTAACGCTTAAGAGGAACGATTATTCGCACATTTGGAATGGGAAAACTGTATATTAGAAAGCCAAAAATTGAATCAAGCTTAGTAAGGGTACATGGAATCAGTACTCAGATCTTTCAACTGCCAAAACTCTTTCAAAGATTCAGACTCTGGAAGCGGATTAGTTAGGAAGGAGATAATTTGATAAAATATCTCCCTTACTTGACAAGCTACCAGTGTCTTCAATTACCTATGCAATAAAGAAATTACTGAACATCAGATTTAAGCATTGCCTCATCTGTTCTCAGTTTAACTCCCCAGCATTTGCTTTTTCCTGTCCCCAGAGTTCACGAACTATCTGTGCTCTGGCCCAAGCTTGCACAAGTTAGCTGGTCTGGTGACTCATCTGGGAACTTTCACAACATACCATTGCCCAGGCCTCATGGACAAACACTTGTTCTATATTCTTGGTGGTGATACTGATGTCAGTACCGATTTCCAATCGGGTATAATTCAATTCCGGTATTGCAAGCCACTGAGGATCTAAGTACATTACTATAGTTGGCAAAACTTTTCTTGCTTAAGTTTTCTTGTTTCTTCCCAACGCAATTGTTTGGGAAGCTTTCCCATTACCTTCTCTATTTTAGAATCTATAAAAATTCTCTTACTGTGTCTCTTTTCATAATTCTGGTTTCAACAGACTGAGTTGTCCCCAAGCCGCCTGGTGAGGGAAGATACATGAGAAGTATCGCTCCTGACTTACTTTACAGACCCCAGGGAGGACGCGGAACACCTCTGGGTTTTGTCTGCCTTGGGCCTTCTGTCTTCCCCCATTAAGCTCCTCATTTACATATAAATAAAAGTGATTTAGCTGGGTGGGAGAGATTAAGGCCCCAAGGTGAACCAGAGAGTCAGTTTCAAGAACTGTTGACTTCGCTATCCATCATCTCTCTGTGTCAGGTAGGTCAGGTGGGGCATGTAGGGCACTAACCCAGATGTATAGCACCATTATGAGGACTGCTCCAAATGTGCATGTCCCCTTAAATGTAGTCAGGTTCCTTATGGGCTAACCTAAGAATTAGAAAAGTAAGCAGACCCTTCTTCCCAGTGAAAACAGGAGTTTGTCCTAGGCTTCCTCTCAGGTATCTATGGAGCCTTCAGGTAGCATGTTATGTCTCCTTGAATCTAAAGGTTTGGAAAAATAAAAAGGAAATCGATCACCTAAATTAGGAATCTAGGGGATTGGAAGGGTTCATTTACCACTAAGAAATTTATCATGTGTGGACTGTGGAGTCTGTTAGAAAATTCAGGATGTGTCCCTGATCATGAGTTATAAACCAATTCTAAAGGTTTCATTCACAGATTTGATAAAATGTTTTCTTCTCATCATGGATCAAAGCGATTTTCACCATTTTCTTTGCATTTCTTCTTTGTTGTGGTGAGTAAATTTTCTAGTCCTTGGTGAAACACTTCACATATCCCCAAAACTGAATAACTACCATAACTGATTTTATTGGATTTGTAATACTTAACCTGGTAAAGTGAAACTGAGCGTGTTTTAAATGTTTATTTATTTTGGGAAAGGGAGAGAGAGAGAGCGAGCAGGGGAGAATCAAAAGGAGAAGGAGAGAGAGAATCTTAAGCAGGGAGCCTGCCCAACATGGAACCAGATGAGGGGCTCAATCGCACAATGTGAGATCATGACTTAAGCCAAAATAAAGCGTTGGATGCTTAACCAGCTGAGCCACCCAGGCATCCCTCCAGATGCCTTTTTAAATTGTGTCCATGGATTCTTTTTTCTCGGTTTTCACACTAGAGAAGTGGAGACACAGTGGTGGGTTCAAATGGACAGTTGGTTTCAGGTCTTTGTTCAGCTATAACCAAGAATTTTAACTAAATTATTTTTCCTTTTTGGGACTCATATTCTATTGCTAAGTCCAAATTGTGAGGAGAAATGGTCACTTCTAGACTTGGTATTCCTTGACAATCTTATTTGCGATTTGCCATCTCTGAGTCCCTTCTTTCAAAGCCTTGTGTAAGGAGGGAACTCATTGATAACCTTGGCATCAAGTTATCCTCCTGAAAGCTTATGGTGGCCCAAGAATTCCAGAATAAGGTAATCTGTAATGTATTGGATAGAGGCACACAATTAAAACAAATAACTGATTAATGAAGCATCAGTTAACTTCGTCATATTTAAGTGACGTATCCAAAGAATTGTTCTCTTTGACTAGAATCTCAACAATAAGTAAGGGTGAAAAAACAGTCATATCTCTAAAGTAAGGCATTGGGAATAATTGAAAAATAATACATGCAGAGTAAAATTAATTTGGGAATTAAAAAATTATTTCTTGATTTGTTTTATTTTGTGAATTTAGTGTTTTACTGCTTCCATGAAAGCACATCACATTACTTGTCAAATTTCATACATTTCTGCTACTAAGAAATGTGATCACTTACTACCAAAGACTATGCTTTTTCACTTTCTTTTTATATCATTTTTATCTATGTGTTGTTTTTCTTTTTTGCAGAAGCTTCTTTTCCACTTTTACAAAAACATAAAAATAAGGTAAGGTAATACTGACTCTTTTAGGAAGTTAAAAACAGACAAACTATTAACTTTTTTATATTGTAAATTTCACCAACAAAGTTCATTAGAAAAATGTACAAACAGAATGAGTCTTCAAAAAGTAAAAATCTGGGGGCTCCTGGGTAGCGCAGTCGGTTAAGCGTCCGACTTCAGCCAGGTCACAATCTCGCGGTCGTGAGTTCGAGCCCCGCGTCAGGCTCTGGGCTGATGGCTTGGAGCCTGGAGCCTGTTTCCGATTCTGTGTCTCCCTCTCTCTCTGCCCCTCCCCCGTTCATGCTCTGTCTCTCTCTGTCCCAAAAATAAATAAAAAACGTTGAAAAAAAAAATTAAAAAAAAAAAAGTAAAAATCTGTATTATTAATACACTACCTTTAAAAAAGTGTATCTTACCAGCAATAAGAAATCATCTGATGTTATCTCGACATGACAAAAATGAACATATCCTATTGCCTAAAAATTTTGTTTTGGGGCATCAATCTTATTGCAGGCAGGCATCTGAGAGAAATTAATAAAGAGTAGAAATGTATATCCTAGCAAAACGAAAGGGGGAAAAAAAAGAGACAGCCAACCCAATTATCCATTCTAAAAAGCTTATTTTCATATATCTACATAGTGGAATGTATGTTTAAAAAAAAAAAAGGAATTGCAGCTCTAAATATCAGAATAGTTAAAGGTCACAGGAAAGTATAAAATGTAGGTCATACAAGACTACAAAATACTGTTTTCTTTATGTAAATTACCAAAACTGTGAAAAAACTCACCAAATTGTGTGTGTGTGTGTGTGTGTGTGTGTGTGTAGTGAAATTATGGAAAAGACATGGTCATAAAAAATAGAAAATACTGTTTCTAGATTTATTTGGCTGTGATGGAATGATGGAGCTGCGAGTTAGGAGGAGAGGGAGGGTGTTTGGTTAATTCATCAACATTGCATGGCCTTTTTTTGTATAAATAGGAGAGTCATTAAAAATACCAATAATATTTTAAATTTCAAGTGGGTAGTGGTTCCATTGGGGTTAAACTTACCTATGGAATATATTTATGCCATGCGGATATGTGGCATTTCATGTTAGAATTAAAGAACATTTTATCCAGATGTTCATTATCTAATGCATTGTATGTTGTCTTTCAACATTTTATAGCCAAACTCTTTGTATTCTGTGTAAGTTCTGTATAAAATTGTACCACAGTCTTATACTGGGAAAATTGAGCCAATCTGTGCAACCAATGGCCAAACTTAACCGCAGTAAGTGTGTTTTCTGCAGTGAAAAGATGTAAGGATATGACAGTAAATATTTTCTCTTCCAAAGTAATGAAGAAACCATTTCAAAAGAATAGGAAAATCTGCAATGCTGATATTGTAAGCACAACATATATACCGAATATCTAATAAGTCTGTAGAAGGTGTATAGGAGGCACATGCACCTTTCCCTAAAGTTCTAATTTACGAAAAAGAGTATTGCATTAGAGCTCTCAACGTAATCCTGCTGAATATTCTGCAAATCCATTAATCTGACTTAGTTTTATTATAATTTACTAATGACAAACTAGTGACCAATAGGTTGTAACACAGGAGGCCTGAGGCTGCACAGTAAATCTTGGTAACGCCATGAGAATCAGTCTTGCAGACCACCAGTTTCAGGAAGTGTAATTGATATAGGACCCTACTGCTGTGCTCTGATATTCTCGGAAATCAATCCCAATGGGCCAGTCATTCTAGAAGGAGATTCTTCTGATGCTCTACTGAATCCCCAAGACATTTCAAACCTTCCTGAGACTACTGGACAGCCTAGGACACTTCTACCAAACTTGTTCCCTCTTTCCTTCACTTTGAAGAGCTGTGGTGTGACATTTCTGCCAGCCTTCCTGCCTCCTTCCCATTTTCTCACAAGTTCTTCCTCTCAGAAAATCGTTGCAATCGTAATCCTCAAATTTCTGCCTCCATCTCAAGGACTACAAACACAATCCCTAATCCTCTTCTTAGGTATGAGCAAGCTCCAGGAATGAGTCAGAACTCAGAGCACCTGGGGGGTTCAGTCCATTAAAGGTCTGACTCTTGGTTTTGGCTCAGGTCAGGATCTCACAGTTCATGAGTTCGAGCACCGGTTGGGCTCTGCTCTGGCAGTGCAGAGCCTGCTTAGAATTCTCTCTCTCTCTCCCTTTCTCTCTCAAAATAAATAAATAAAATTAAAAGAAAAAACAGTGAGTCAGAACCGAACAAATAGGAGGCGTCAGTTATCCCCACAAGAGGTGACACGCAAGGTCAGGGTACAAATGTGGTCCAGCTGCTTGTAGAAGCGGAGCACAAATTCTCCATCCTGTCCCAGGCTCAAAATCCTTCTCACTGGGAAGCACTTAGGTACCAGGGAGCATAACATGATATTTTAATTTTTTTTTAGTGTTTATTTATTTTTGAGAGAGAGAGAGAATTCAAATGGAGGGGGGGCACAGAGAGAGGGAGACACAGAATCTGAAGCAGCTCCAGGCTCTGAGGTGTCAGCACAGAGCCCGATGCTGGGCAGGAACCCAGAACCGTGAGATCGTGAGCCAGAGTTGGACACTTAACCAATGGAGCCACCCAGGGGCCATCATAACATGATATTTAAATAATTTCCTTTTCTCCTTCTCTTTCTTTCTGTACAGCCTTCTTTGTGAAAAATTTATATTTGATCATTATGGTGTTTGCTGAATATTGAGGAAGCTGTACATCCATCCATGTGGCTCTAAGGTGATTCTCACTTTGCAGTGGATTCTACTATTAAAATTAGTAGAGTCTTCAGGCACCTGGGTGGCTCAGTTGGTTAAGTGTCCGACTTTGGCTCAGGTCATGATCTCACCGCTGGTGGGTTTGAGCCCCACATCAGGCTCTGTACTGACAGCTCAGAGCCTGAAGCCTGCTTCGATTCTGTGTCTCTCGCTCTCTCTGCCCCTCCCCTGCTTGTACTCTCTCTCTCTCAAAAATAAATAAAACATTAAAAAATTAAAAAAAAAAAGAATTAGTAGAGTCTTCTCAATCAGTGCCTTAAATTCACAGATAATCAGGTAAATCCTCTTATGGAACACAAGCTTGAGTATAGGATATTCAAAATTGTTGCTAAACCCATGTTTCATAATTTTAGGATTTTGATTCTTCAAGTTCAATTATTCAATGACATTTTAGAAAACTAATATCTTACATATATATTTGATAACATAAAACTTAACACAATTTAAAACCCTAAACATTTCACCCAAAAGAGTTAAATTATTTTATCTTTATTAAAATCTTTTTCTAAAATGAAGGCAATATTTTCCATGGGAATATAAAAATATGTTCACCTAGTGGCATGGCCTTTTTCTTTATAGAAGCTTCTAAAATAGTTCTTCAGGGGGCGCCTGGGTGGCGCAGTCGGTTAAGCGTCCGACTTCAGCCAGGTCACGATCTCGCGGTCTGTGAGTTCGAGCCCCGCGTCAGGCTCTGGGCTGATGGCTCGGAGCCTGGAGCCTGTTTCCGATTCTGTGTCTCCCTCTCTCTCTGACCCTCCCCAGTTCATGCTCTGTCTCTCTCTGTCCCAAAAATAAATAAAAAACGTTGAAAAAAAAATTAAAAAAAAAATAAAATAGTTCTTCAGTAAATATAGTATATTTATACATGTGTTCTTTTTTATTTTTATTCAATTACATTACATAAAACCCTACTATGTGTTAGGCACCATATCAGAAAATAAGGGTAAGATGGTCAGAAAAATCAGATGTCAGTGCTCTTCAGGATCTTTCTCTGGGCGAGCGAAAGTTATTGCCTATTAGTGAAAGCGAATTCTTAATCATTGAGTGAGTTTTCCCTACAAAATCTGTATCAGGCATTTTCCCCATGTTCTCTGACTTCTTTCTTTTTTTTTTTTTTTTTCAACGTTTTTTATTTATTTTTGGGACAGAGAGAGACAGAGCATGAACGGGGGAGGGGCAGAGAGAGAGAGAGACACAGAATCGGAAACAGGCTCCAGGCTCCGAGCCATCAGCCCAGAGCCTGACGCGGGGCTCGAACTCACGGACCGTGAGATCGTGACCTGGCTGAAGTCGGACGCTTAACC
Source organism: Panthera uncia (assembly GCF_023721935.1). NCBI lineage: Eukaryota > Metazoa > Chordata > Mammalia > Carnivora > Felidae > Panthera > Panthera uncia. The sequence goes on from NW_026057577.1 coordinate 112,316,548, forward strand.
GACTGCGCCACCCAGGCGCCCCTCTCTGACTTATTTCTTATAAAAGTCTCATTAGACATTGGCTCCAGTCTCTAGTCACACGGAAGTGAGACAGGGAGTTTCACAATAGTTAAAACCTACCATTTTGGAAATGAAAAGGCAATTTTAACAGAGAACTTATTGTCCTACTACTTTTAAATAGATTCATTAAGATACTTGCTTACCAAAAAAAAAATCATTCTTAGGTATAACACAACATTTTTTGTAAATACACAGAGATACATAATCGTTACCACAATCCAAGTTTAGGTGATTTCCATTACCCCGGTGGTGAGATTATAACCTGGGCCAAAATTGGCTGTTTAACTGACTGAGCCACCCAGGCACTCCTATTCATAATACCATTTAAATCATTATATGAAATCCGTGTATATACCTTATGGTCATAAATTTTTTTAAAAAGTCAAATCTTAATAAAAGATAATATAACAAAATATTTAAATTGGTTGCATCTGGATGATAGAGTTAAATTTTCTATTTTAGCATTTTTATATCTCTTTTTTTCTCTTTGTAATGATATATTTACCATCACAACAGAAAATTAACTTCAATAAATAAAAAATTATCAATGTATTTTATGCTACTCTGATCTAATTACATGCAACTTAACATTTCTCCATAGTGACATTAGATACCAAAGTTTCTCTTCCAGTCCCCAGATCGACATGCAGAGTAACTGTAGCTTTTTTTAAGCTCCAGGGAAGAAATGAAAAGAATTTTGGGCACTCTCTCAAACCAGCAGGATGTCAGGATACACAGTCATTATTGCCATCTGCTGTGGACTGAATGTTTGTGTCCTCCAAAATTCAGATGATGAAATCTTAATCTCCAAAGTGATGGTATAGACAGGTGGTGCTTCGGGGAGATCGGGGCATTAGGGCAGAGCCTTCATGATTGGGATTACTGCTCTTATAAAAGAGATCCCAGAGGGCTACCTTGCCCTTCTGCCATGTGAGGTTTCAGTGAAAAGATGGCCCTCTAGGGAGCTGGATCTCACCAGAAGTTGAATATGCTGGCACCATGATATTGGACTTCCCAACCTCCAGAATTGTGAGAAATAAATGTTTGCTGTTTATAAACCACCTCGTTTATGGTATTTTTGTTATAACAGCTAAGACACCATCCATTCCACAATGCTTTTTGAACCAGTAAGTGAAATTAGATTTTCTGAACCATCTTGTTCTTTTACAAGAATCTTCTTGGTGCTGTGACCGTCCAATTCCTCTTTATTAGGGCTATTATACCACATAAGACACATGGGTGCAAATAGTGTTGTGCTTTACTGAGGTGCAAAAGCCACCTCATTAGACATAATTGTGAATGGCAGTTAGTACATAAACTGGGAAACTTGTCCAAAACAATAATTTCAATACATACAACAAATACTAATTGTGCAACCTGAGATTACAGAGTAAGAGATGGATGTAGAATCCAAAGTTCCAGGGGGAACAGAATGGCTTAAGAAATGTACTGTGTCAAGACGAATGAATGACCTCTGTGTTTCCCTTTACCTAGCATCCCACTCAAATGCATCCGTCCTGCTCCTTCCTCAGAGTCACCACCAAGAGTCCTCTTGCCTCTAAGTTACTCTCAGAACACATATACAGAGTATAGATACCCGGTACCAAATAAATGCTTCAGACAACCATCAATCTAAATGCAGGTAGAAAAGTTTACTTTTAACAAAACTGTCCAGTACGAAACATCCAAAGTATACTAACCAGAGTTTTATTTGTTTTATACCATGACGTGGCACTTAAAATTCATACATCCTTTGAGGTAATACCATTTAATAAAAGATTCACAAAATAGCATTTAATAAAAGACTGTGTGTTGAATGCCATTATTCTATGTTACAGGTTATAAAGTTGAATGATTTAAAGTGACTTTTTAAAATACATTTTTAAATTTAAATCCAGGTTAGTTAACATATAGTGTAATAATGATTTCAGGAATAGAATTTAGTGATTCATCACTTACACATAACACTCAGTACTCATCCCAACAAGTGTCCTCCTTAATGTCTCTCTCATTTAGCCCATATTCCCTCCCAATACCCCACGAGCAACCCTGTTTTTTCTCTGTATTTAAGAGTCTCTTGTGGTTTGTCTCCCTCCCTGTTTTTATATTATTTTTGCTTCCCTTCCCTTATGTTCATCTGTGTTCTATCTTAAATTCCACATGAGTGAAATCATATGATATTTCGCTTAGCGTAATACAGTCTAGTTCCATCCACATTGTTGCAAATGGCAAAATTTCATTCTTTTTGAATGTTCAGTAATATTCCATTGTATGCATATGCCACAACTTGTTTATCCATTCATCGGTCGATGGACATTTGGGTGCTTTCCATACTTTGGCTATTGTTGATAGTGCTGTTATAAACATTAGGGTCCATGTGCCTCTTTGAATCATTACTCCTGTATCCTTTGGATAAATACCTAGTAGTGCAATTGCTGGATCATGGGGTAGTTCTATTTTTAATTTTTGGAGGACCCTCCATACTGTTTTCCAAGGTGGCTGCACTGGTTTGCATTCCCACCAGCAATGCAAAAGCGTTCTTTCTCCACATCCTCATGGAGAAACATCTGTTATTGCCTGAGTTGTTAATTTTAGCCATTCTGACAGTTGTGAGGTGGTATCTCATTGCGGTTTTGATTTGTATTTCCCTGTATTTCCCTGATGATGAGTGATGCTGAACATTTTTTCATGTGTCTGTTAGCCATCTGGATGTCTTCTTTGGAAAAGTGTCTATTCATGTTTTTTGCCCATTTCTTCACTAGATTCTTTGTTTTCTGGGTGTTGAGTTTGATAAGCTCTTTATGGATTTTGAATACTAACCCTTTCTCTGATAGGTCGTTTGCAAATATCTTCTCCCATTCCGTCGGTTGCCCTTTAATTTTGCCGATTGTTTCCTTTGCCGTGCAGAAGCTTTTTATCTTGATGAGGCTCTAATAGTTCATTTTTGCTTTTGTTTTCCTTGCCTCCAGACACATGTCAAGTAAGAAGGTGTTGCAGACAATGTCAAAGAGATTGTTGCCTGTTTTCTCCTCCAGGATTTTGATGGCTTCCTGTCTTACATTTAGGTCTATCATCCATTTTGAGTTTATTTTTGTGTACTGTGTAAAGAAGTGGTGCAGTTTCACTCTTCTGCATGCTGCTGTCCAGTTTTCCCAACACCAATTGGTGAAGAGACTGTCTATTTTCCATTGGATATTCTTTCCTGCTTTGTCAAAGATTAGTTGGCTACACGTTTGTGGGTCCATTTCTGGGTTTTTCTATTCTGTTCCATTGATCTATGTGTCTGTTTTTGTGCCAGTACCATACTGTCTTGATGATTATAGCTTTGTAATACAGTTTGAAGTACAAAATTGCCTCTAGCTTTGTTTTTCTTTTTCAAGATTGCTTTGGCTATTTGGGGTCTTTTCTGTATTTTTGTTTTTGTTTTTGTTTTTTGTTTGTTTTTGTTTAAGGATTGTTTGTTCTAGCTCTGTGAAGAATACTGGTGTTATTTTGTTAGGGATTGCATTGAATACGTAGATTGCTTTGGGTAATATTGACATTTTAACAGTATTTGTTCTTCCAATCCATGAGCATGGAATGTTTTTCCATTGTTTTTAATGTTTAGTTTTGAGAGAGAGAGAAAGAGAGAGAGCATGAGCAGGGCATGGGCAGAGAGAGGGAGACACAGAATCCAAGGCAGGCTCCAGGCTCGGTGCTGTCAGCACAGAGCCCATTGTGGGGCTCAAACCCACTAACCATGAGATCATGACCTGAGCTGACATCAGACACTCAACCGACTCAGCCACCCTGGTGCCCCTGTTTTTCCATTTTTTGTGTGTGTCTTCTTCAACTTCTTTCAGAAGCTTTCTATAGTTTTCAGTGTATAGATTTTTCACCTCTTTGGTTAAGTTTATCCCTAGGTACTTTATGGGTTTTGGTGCAATTGTACATGGGATCGATTCTTTGATTTCTCTTTCTGCTGGTGTATACAAATGCAACTGACTGTTGTACATTGATTTTATATCCAGCGACTTTGCTGAATTCATGTATCAGTTCTAGCATTTTTTTTTTTTTGGTGGAGTCTTTTGGGTTTTCTACATAGAATATAATGTCATCTGCAAAGAGTGAAAGTTTGACTTCCTTCTTGCTGATTTGGATGCCTTTTATTTCTTTGTGTTGTCTTATTGCTGAGGATAGGATTTCCAACATTATGTTGAATAACAGTGGTGAGAGTAGACATCCTTGTCATGTTCCTGAACTTAGGGGAAAGCTCTCAGTTCTTCCCCATTGACGATGGTATTAGTAGTGGGTTTTTTGTGTATGGCCTTTATGATATTGAGGTATGGTCCTTCTACCCCTATTTTCTTGAAGGTTTTTATCAAGAAAGAATGCTTCATTTTGTCAAATGCTTTTACTGCATCCATTGCAAGGATCACGTGGTTCTTATCCTTTCTTTTATTAATGTGATGTATTGCATTGATTGATTTGAGGCTATTGAACCAGCCCTGTACCCTGGGAATAAATCCCACCTGATCGTGGTGAATAATTCTTTTAATGTATTGTTGGATCCGGTTTGCTAGTATCTTGTTGAGAATTTTTGCATACATGTTCATCAAGGAAATTGGTCTGTAGTTCTCCTTTTTAGTGAGGTCTTTGGTTTTGGAATCGAGGTAACGTTGTCATCATAGAATGAATTTAGAAGTTTTCCTTCCATTTATATTTTTTGTAACAGCTTCAAAAGAATAGGTGTTAAATCTTCTTTAAACGTTTGGTAGAATTCCCCTGGAAAGCGATCCAGCTCTGGACTCTTATTTGTTGGGAGATTTTTGATTACTGATTCAATTTCTTTACTGTTTATGAGTCTGTTCAAATTTTTTATTTCTTCCTGCTTCAGTTTTGGTAGTTTATATGTTTCTAGGAATTTGTCCATTTCTTCCAGATTGCCCAATTTGTTGGCATATAATTGCTCATAATATTCTCTTATTATTGTTTGTATTTCTGTGGTGTGGGTTGTGATCTCTCCTCTTTAATTCCTGATTTTATTTATTTGGGTCCTTTCCTTTCTCTTTTTGATCAATCTGGCTAGGGGTTTATCAATTTTGTTAATTCTTTCAAAGAACCAGCTCCTGGTTTCATTGATGTGTTCTACTGTTTTTGTGATTTTGATATCATTGATTTCTGCTCTAATCTTTATTATGCCCCTTTTGCTGCTGGTTTGGGGTTTTATTTGCTCTTCTTTTTCCAGCTCTTTTACGTGTAAGGTTAAGTTGTGTATTTAAGACCTTTCTTCCTTCTTTAGGAAGGCCTGGATTGCTCTATACTTCCCCCTTATGACTGCCTTTGCTCATCCCAGACATTTTGGCTGTCATTTTTTCATTTTCATTGGCTTCCATGTAATTTTTAATGTCCTTTTTTATTTCTTGGTTAACCCATTCATTCTTCAGTAGATTGTTCTTTAATCTCCAAGTATTCATGGTCTTTCCAAATTTTTTCTTGTGGTTGATTTCGAGTTTCATAGTGTTGTGGTCTGAAAAATATGCAAGATATGGTCTGGATCTTTGTGTAGTTGTTGAAGACTGATTTGTGACCAAGTAAGTGGTCAATTCTGGAGAATGTTCCATGTTTCCTCAAGAAAAATGTGTATTCTGCTGTGTTAGGATGAAATGTTCTGAATATATCTGTTAAGTCCTGCTGGTCCAGTGTGTCATTCACCACTCTCTCCTTGTTGATTATCTGCTTACATGTTCTGTCCATTGTTGTAATTGAGGTGTTGACATCCCCTACTATTATGGTATTATTATCAATGAGTTTATGTTTGTGATCAATTGATTTATATATTTGGGTTTCTTCACATTGGGGGCGTAAATATTTACAATTGTTAGGTCTTCTTGGTGGATAGACCCCTTAATTACGATATAATGCCCTTCTTAATCTCTTGTTACAGTCTTTATTTTAAAATCTAGTTTTTCTGATGTAAGTATGGCCACTCCAGTTTTCTTTTAATGACCATTATCATGATAGTTGGTTCTCCATCTCCTTACTTTCAATCTGCAGGTGACTTTAGGTCTAAAATGAGTCTTTTGTAAGCAGCATATAGGTGGGTCTTGTTGTCTTGTCCATTTTGATACCCTATGTCTTTTGGTTGGAGCATTTAGTCCATTGACAGAGTGAGCACTGAAAGTTATGAATTCAGCGCCATGGTGTTGCCTGTAGAGTTGGTATTTCTGATGACTTTCTCTGGCCCTTTCTAGTCTTTGTTGCTTTTGGTCTTTTTTGTTTTGGTTTGCCTTTTTTCCACTCAAGGAGTCCCCCTTAAAATGTCTTGCAGTGCTGGCTTAGTGGTCATGAATACCTTTAGTTTTTGTTTGTCTTGGAAATTCTTTATTTCTCCTTCTATTCTGAATGACAGCCTTGCTGAATAAAGAATTCTTAGCTGCATATTTTTTCCATTCAGCACATTGAATATATCCTGCCACTTCCTTCTGGCCTGTCAAGTTTCTGTGGATAGGTCTACTGTGAACCTGATCTGTCATCCCTTATAGGTTAAGAACTTTTTTTTTCCTTACTGCTTTCAAAATTCTTTCCTTGTTTGTGTATTTAACTGTGATTTAACTATGATATTCCTTGGTGATGGTCGGTTTTTGTTGAATCTAATGGGAGTTCTCTGTGTTTCTTGGATTTTGATGTCTGTGTCCTTCCCCAGATTAAGACAGTTTTCTGTTATAATTTGCTCACATAAACCTTCTGCCCCCTTTTCTCTCTCTTCATCTTCTGGGACTCTTTTGATTCGGATGTTATTCCTTTTTAATAAGTCACTGAGTTCTCTAAGTCTTGTATCATGCTCTTTTACCTTTGTTTCCCTCTTTTTTTCCTGCTTCATTTTTCTCCATAATTTTATCTTCCATATCCCTGATTTGCTGCTTTGCTTTGTCCATCCTTGCCATTGTGGCATCCATTTGAGATTACATCTCAGTTATAAAGTTTTTAACTTCGTCCTAACTAGATTTTACTTCTTTTATCTCTGCAGAAAGGGATTCTATGCTTTTTTTCAACCCCAGTTAGTATTCTTATAATCATGGCTCTAAATTCTAGTTCAGACATCTTGCTTATATCTTCGTTGATTAAGTCCCTGGCTGTCAGTTATTCCTGTTCTTTCTTTTGTGGTAAACTGCATTTCATCATTTTGGAGGAAGAAAAAAATTAATACAATATAACATAAAAATTAAAAAAATTAAAAACAAAACAAAAAAACAAATAAAGGAATCTAGATCCTAGGTGTGTTTCAGTTTGCTTGTTGAAAGAAGCTTGATAGGATTAAGAATAAAGGGAAAGAAAAGAAAAATAGGAAAAATTTTAAAACTTAAAAAAAAATAATAAAATAGAATAAAGTGAAATAAAGAAAATGAAATAGAATTTTTAAAAATTTTAATTAAAAATAAAATACAAATAAAAGAAAAATAAATTTTTCTTTTTCTGCATCCAAGAAAGAGAAAAGAAAGAAAAAAAGAAAATAATTTAAGCAAAAATAGAAGCAAAGAAAATGAACAAATAAATGAACAAATATATAAATCAGAATGAACCCCGAATGGCATTACATCCAGTTTCCCCTGAAACTGAAACTATGAAGCACTCTATAAACAGGTTGAGTGATGTGTGTTGGTCTTCTAGGACATGTGCTTGGAGGGCACATTTGGGTGGGGCTTGGTGTAACAGCTCCATTCTCCACTAGGTGGTTTTGCTTAGCTTGCTAGGGTGGATCAGTGTGGTGCACATGCATGTGTACGTACATGCACATGTGCAGAACACATGGAAATGGCTTCATCCAGCTCCGTAGTCTCTGGCATAGGAATTTGGGCTCTCACCAACCCATGATCAAGCACCCCTCCTTTGTCTCATGTCTCCACCCACTCCCTGCTTCAACCCTGCCTGTGTCCAAGATGTCCACCTGCCAGCTGGCACCTCCCTCCAGTTTTATCTCAGACGGTCATGTGTTTCAAAACTCCACATTTCAGAGACCCCTGGGGTTTAGATCCCCACCGACTATCTTAGTGGGAGTGTCTCACTAAGCAATGGCAGGTGCCGGCTTGCCTCAGAAAACATTCATGGGATCACACAGCTGCAGAGGTTCAGAGGTTATGGCAAATCACAACACACAGCTGGCACCAGGTTTCACTGCACTCTGACATGTTTATGCCAATATCAGCAAATGTGGCCACTCTCTGGGTTCCACCGGGCCTTTGCCCGTGGAGAGGGCATATGACCTCTACCAAATGCATTCCAAGCAGGGGAACAACTTCTCCCTGTTTGACACATGGACCCCTCAGATCCTGCTGCCTGCTCCTGGGGATTCTCCCTGCTTCCTCACCAGAGCATCGCCAGGCATTGGGCTCCAGAACTTTAGACTGTATTGTTCTATGTTACAGATTATAATAGTTGAATTATTTGAAACAACTTTAACATCAAGAGTAATGGAAAACCTTGCAAATACAGGTTTCTGTGGTATTTGTTTCATAAATAATTTACACTCAATAGTAAGTTATTCATTTCACCAAGGGTAGATCAGAGGACCAAAATAATGAAGAACAATTAACCTTTAAAAATGTGACAGGGGCGCCTCGGTGGGTCAGTCAGTTAAGTGTCCAACTTTCACTCAGGTCATGATCTTGCAGTTCGTGGGTTTGAGTCTTGCGTCGGGCTCTGTGCTGATAGCTCAGAGCCTGGATCTGCTTCAGATTCTGTGTCTCCCTCTCTCTCTGCCCCTTCCTCACTCGCACTCTGTCTCTCAAAACTAAATAAATATTAAAAAATAAAAAAATAAAAAATAAAAAAATAAAAAAAATAAATAAAATAAAAATGTGCCATAATCTCCATCTGAGGATTCAGAAATGCTTAGGATACTTAAAATTGTGAAGGACCCTGACTCATGGTTACCATATCCACACAACATTATTCAGTAAAACCCAGAAAGGCTTAGAGTGTACTAATTTCACTGATCTAAGCTAAACAAAAACAAAAACAAAAAACTGCTCTTCTAATAGTAATAAATGTAGGTAAACCGTGCCAGAATTGGGTAGAGGACATCTGCCTATTACAAGGTTTGACCGATTTTCATTGTTTTAGATTTACTGAAGTAAATTCACATAGAGTAAAATGCAACTTTTATACCTATAACTCGGACACACTAATACAATTATATGAACTGCTCCACAATTAAGTTATATAGTTTTTCCATCAACCTAAAAGATTACCTTGTGCCATCTTGTCAATTCCTTCCACCAACCCCAACCTCTGAAGACCACCTACCTAATTTCTGTATTTATCAACTCTATTTATGTTGAATTCAATTTAGATTCACAGGAGTTGCATTAAGAGTGAGTTCCTGCATAGTCTTTAAGTAACTTCATCCCATGAGAACCCTTTACCTAACTAACCACAGTATAGTGTCAAAACCAGAAAATTGACATGGTACACTAGTACTGAGTAAACTAAAGATCATACTAAGATTTCACCATTTTTAAAATGAAATGAATTCTGTTTTTGTTTCTTTTGGTGCATAGTTCTATGAAACTTTCCATTTAAGAGGGGCAATGATATTGGGAAGACTGGAGCCTGCTCTTGGTTCCTGTCTGCTCTATTGTTATCATCTCTATCTCAAAGCCATAGCATTCTCTATCTTTTCCACTACTTCAGGGATAAGTGCATTATCTTCATGAAACCACAGTACATAATCCATGTGTCTAACATTAACTTTGCTGGTTAATTTCAAGACCTTTTAGCCTTCTGTGCTAATAGGCTGGGTTTTTTGTTGTGGTGGTTTTTTGGTTTTTTTGTTTTGTTTTGTTTTGGTTTTGCTTTGCTCTCTGCTGATAAATACATGTAAAATAAGTCTAGTGCAATTACATAAGGGCTTCCCAGTATTTTCAATGCGAAACTTTGCATTTGCTTTTCCCACAAATGCCCTACTTCAGAATAATTAGTCTGCTGTACCTTTTCTGATGGTGTCTATATAAAAAATTTAGTAAGCATAATTTCACTTTAGAATATTAAAGGAACATTTTCTAGACTTGAAAGAATTAGGGTTTTTCCATCGAATTCGCTTTGAACATTACCAGTTTAAAGTTTCTTTCTAAATCCTAGATTTCTTCAGGGTTAAAAAATCACTGGGAGGTTTCAGGTGACAAATAGGGTCCTCACACACAACTTAAGTGTGGACAGTTTTAATATTTTATTTCTAGTATTTGTGACAAATCTATGGGACAGGAATTATGGCTATCATGTTTAAAATACATAAACATGCACTGGAAAATCTAGACATGGAGTTCACGTGAGATGGGATTTGAACTGAACTCCCAAGTCTCTTTCCCCTGAGTCAGTCTGTAAAGCTGATTCTTAGGAAAAAAATAACTGGTCCAATCTCTCTTAGTTTAAAAGTTTTCAGTGTCTCCCATGTATCTCTGAAGTGAAGATAAATTTATTTAACATATAATATAGGCCAGTTTCTTGCTTGGTCTCAACTTCAGTCCCCAACTTTTCTTCTCTCCTATCCCAGAATTCACATTCTGTACTCTATCTCAGGGGTTCTCAAACCTGGCTGCACTTAAATTTCTAGTAGGATCTTGTAAAACACACCAATGGTAAAGACTCATGTACTACTAATCGATTCACAGTCTTGATGGTGAGTTAGTACATCCTCAGGCTTCAAAATGTCCCCAGGTGAGTTTTTAAAACTACTAAGGATTTAAATGCTTGTTGAATAAGCATTTGCAAACTCCTTTTTCCCATTTGATGCTTTGGTTCCTTTCCAACTCACGTGCCTGGAGTTTTCACACATCTTCTCTATCTTATAATCCATAACCACACGCATTACCTTCTTCTCTTCTCATGCTGCAGGGCTCATCAGATTAAATTGTCTCCAAGTCTCCTGCTGAGGAAAGATGCATTGTGAAATATTTGTAAGGCATCTCGCATGACCCACTTTATAGCCTCCAGGGAGGACGCAGATGTGTTTTGTCCGCTGCAGCCCCCCTATCTTACCCGCTAAAGCTCCTCACTCATGTATCAATAAAAGAGACTCAGCTGGATGAATATGTATGGTTGAAGATAAATACTTGATATGATCTCAGTATTCTCAAATTGTTATGAGTTGTTTCATGACTTAAAATGTGACCTATCTTGGAAGAATGTTCCATGTGTGCTTGAGTAGAATGTGTATTCTGATTCTGTTGCGTGAAATGTTGTGATACATCTGTTAGGTCCCCTTGGTCTGTAGTGTTGTTTAAATCTGTCTTTTTTTTTTTTTTTTTTTTTTGATCTTCTGTCTGGATGTTCTGTTATTGAAAGTAGGGTAGTAAAATCCCCTGCTATTATTTGTTGCTGTGTTATGCTTTGATTTCATTCTTTTTCTTTTGTGTATCTTCTATAGGTATTTTCTTTTTGATTATCATGGGGCTAACATAAGACATCTTCTGGTTTTATTTTAGGCTGATAATAATTTAACTCCAACACATACAAACTACACTTTAATTTCTCCCATACTTAATGTTATTGATGTCATACTTTGCCCATTTTTAAATTTAATTTTTTTATTGTTGAGAAAAACACTGTGTTTTTTGTTGTTGAGTTGTAAGAGTTGTTATATATTCTGGATACAAGTCTCGTAAAATTTTTTTATTATTATTTTTTTAAATTTAAATTCAAGTTAGTTAACATAGAGTGTAATAATGATTTCAGGAATAGAATTTGGTGATTCATCATACATATAACACCCAGTGCTCATCCCAACAAGTGTCTTCCTTAATGCCCCTCACCTCTTTACCCTTCCCACCAGTCAACACCTTGCCAGCAACCCTCAATTTACTCTCTGTATTTAAGAGTCTCTTACGGTTTGTCTCCCTCCCTGTTTTTATACTACGTTTGCTTCACTTCCCTTATCTGTTTTCTATCTTAAATTCCACATATGAGTGAAGTCATATGATATTTGTCTTTCTCTGACTGACCTATTTCACTTAGCATAATACATTCTAGTTCCACCCACGTTGTTGCAAATAGCAAGACTTCATTCTTTTTGATAACTGAGTAATATTCCATCGTGTGTATATCTGTGTATTTATATATCTTCTTTTATTCTGGATACATGTCTCTTACTGATTGGTAAAAAGAAGAAAATGTTATAATGAAAAAAAGGTTTGGCCCTTTTTTCATTATAAAAGGAATATTAGATATATGGTTTGTAAATACTTTTTCCCATTTTGTGGATTGCTTTTTCTCTTTACAGTGTCTTTTGAAGCATAAAGCTTTTAGTTTTGGTGAAGTCCAATTTATCTACTTTTTCTTTTGTTGCTTGCATTCTTGGTGTCAAATCAAAGAAATAATTGCCTTATCTGAGGTTGGGAAGATTTTCTTCTATGTTTTCTCCTAGGTGATCTTATAGCTTTAGCTCTTGTCTTGTTTACATTTAGTCTAGGATTCATCATGAGTTGATATTTGTGTATGGTGTAAGAAGGTGTCCGACTTCATTATTTTGCACGCAGACATCCAATTACAGCAGTGCTTTAAAATGATAAATTGCTTGGGGATAAATTAAACAAAGAAGTATAGGATTTATATGCCTAAAAATACAAAATATTGCTGAGAAAATTCAAGGAGACCTACATGACTAAAAATACATCCCAGGCACATGCTTTAGACTTAATATTGTTAACATGGCCGTACTTCCCAAAATGATCTATAGATTCAACCCACTCAAAATTGCACATGCCTTTTTGTGGACAGAAATTAAGAAAGTCACTGAACATACTTTCTGCAATTACAACCCTCTGAAATTTATTCAAGTTTATTTCATCATCTAACAAATGTTCATCATCTAACATTTGTTATATCCTGTAGAATATTCATGTGTGCTAGAGAAGAAATAATATTCTGTTCTTTTGGGGTAGAATTTTCTGTAGATATCCATTAGATCTAATTGGTTTATACCAATCTTCAAGTCTTTCATTTCTTTGTGGGTCTTCTGCCTACTTCTTCTATCTCATTGAACATGGAATACTGAAGTCTCTAAGTATTACTGTCAAATTGTCTATTTCTCTTCTCAGTTCTGTCAGGTTTTCCTTCATGTGTGGGAGGCTCAGTTATTAGGTGAACATATGTTTTAATTTATGCCTTTCTAATGGATTGGCCCCTTTCTCATAAAATTTTCTTCTTTTTATTGATCAATAATTTTTGTCTTATATTTCATATGATGTTAGGATAGCTACTTCAGCTCCCTTCTTGTTACTATTTGCATGGCATATCTCTACGTTATCTTACTTTCACATTGTTTGTGTCTTTAAATCTAAAGTGGGTGCTGTAGACAGCATTCAGTTGGTTCATTTTTTCTTAAAATCTGTTCTGCAAATCTTTGCCTTCTGACTGGAGTGTTTAGTTCCGTTTACATTTCATGTAATTCATGGTAAGTTAAGGCTTACCTCTGTTCTGTTATTTATCAATTGTCCATTCTCTCTTCGATTCCTCCATTACTACTTTATTTCATTAAACCTTTTTTTCTAGAATACCATTTTTATTCCTTTATGATTTATTTACTATATACTTTGAAGTTACATATCTTCCAACATGAGATGCTCTGAGCATGTCCGTCTTTGACCTCTTTAGGGATAGGATCCAGTTTGGGGCCACATCCTTTCACCTTTACACAGTTAGAAGAGGATTTCAAACCTGCCTCCAGTTTCAAAGTTTAGCTTCTTTGATTTCCCAGATAATTGAAATGACCTGCCTCCATGGAGTTCCATGGTTAGTTTTCTGTTTTTATTGTTCTCCATAAAGTTGATTCTTTGTCTTCAATATCCAAAACACACTCCTAAGCATCATAGATTTCAGGATGTTGGAAACAGGAATGTAATGAGCATCTAATTCACCTTTCTCAAGCCAGCATTATTTTGGGAACTTCTAAATTGATGTGACAGGCTAGATGTGAAGGATTCACTCATCACTACTTCAAACAAGCTCTTTTATTTTTATTTACCTTTCTCTGTACAGATATAGTTTCCATAAAATATCAAATTTCAAAAGATAGATTTTATGTTAGGACATTTTGCAAATCATCTTTGCCCTCCAAAGTTGTAATTTTACAGAAGACAAAATAACTATGCATTAATTTAATCAGAGAGAAATGCTTTCTTCACAGATAGAAGACTTACAAAAATAGGGAGATATATCATGTTTTTAGACGGAAATCCTTGAAAGTATAAAAGACAAAAATTGTTGACTCTAATAACTTGTTTGAACAATTTTATTTTGACTCCTAATGGGTAAATCTTGTAATTTAACAAAATAGCGTTGAAGTTAAAAAAATAATTTCCTAGACAATTTTGATAGTAGAAATAGCATAATTCTATACAGGTATTACAATATTATAGAGTATAGATCAAAAATAGTTATAAACCTTATTTAAATCTCCAATCATCTGATAATAGAAGGTTAAAATAAAAAATAAATAACTCAATTGAGTCTAATGTGCTTGTAGTGTAGAAAACTTTTAGGAGGTCATGCCTGTGTCTAGTTATAGTTCCTTGAACTTTTTCTAGCTCGGATTCTCTTGCCCCTTCCTAGGACACTTGTTTCTCTATCTTAGAATCTATAACCACTCTTTTTACTTTTTTCCCTTCCCTATAGTTCTGGGTTTATCACATCAAATTGTTTTCAAATTGTCTTCAACCTTGCATGAGCTACTGGAGAGCCTCTAGGCAGAACACAGACTACCCCAATGTTTTATTCATTTGTTTTACTCCATCAAGCTCCTCATACACAAATAGATTAAAGAACTCCTCAGGCAGATCTGTGCAAATGAGGAAAAAAGTCAAACAAGATAACCAATCTCCAGAGCTATCAACTTCCATCTTCCCTACCTTCTCTGTGTGAGGTAGGTCACGTGCGGGATCTTGGAAGGTAGCCTGGTGTATAACATTCCTTCCAGAAACGATGTAGTTTCTATTTTCCTGAGGAAAATACTGAGATTCAAAGGTAAACATTTTCTTTAAATGCAATAAGCATCCTTGTAGGCTTACCAAAGGACTGGGAGACTAAGTAGCTCCTTCTTACGTGTGAAAAGAGGACTTTATTCCTACACTTTTTCTCACGTAGTTAGGAGGTCTTCTGTTTACATGTATCGGATTGATCTTTGGGTTGGGGTAAGGAAAAGGGACTAGTTGACCTTAATTTGGAGTCTAGATATTGGAGAAGTTCCTTTGCAAGTAGTAAAATGTTAGAAACTTTTAGGAAATAGACCCAGGCTCTGTTTGTCGTTAGAAATGTGGAGGACATACACAAACATCTCTTTGTTCTGTCAGCTGAGAGAGCCTGGGAACAATGATACCCCGCAGCCAACAGCATACCTAACACGTAGATTGTGATTTCTAATCTCAGCCTCCAATGAAAGGAAGTGGGGGTTTTTAGAGAAATGGCTGATTTTAAGACTGAGGAAATAAACAGGAAATAAACAAGTTGCGCCTGAGGCATCTTGAAGTGCCAGAAAATAAAGAAGTGCTTAAATAACAAAACAGTAGTGGTTGTGCAAAGAGACACAGTTGCCAACTGAAAGACCAAAACTGGAAAGAACTGTGCTTTGGTAAACAGTGGGCTTATGAGGATAAACATACATTTCAGGGTAGAGACTGTTCCAATGAACAACATGAGTTCAAACTGACTTTTTGGTATGTTATTAACTAATTGAGTGTAAGTTACTTGAGGCAAATGATCTTATCTGTTTTGTTTACCATTCTATCCCTACAGTCTCTCACTGTGACTGGCATATAGTAGACATTTAATAATGTATGTTGAAGTTTTAAAAAGCTTTAATGCAGGTATTGACAAATAATAGTTCTTGTGCATCTACTACCTAAAGCAAAGTATTGCATAGCCTATTGAAAACATTTCTACAAGTGCTTGAAACAATTTGGTCACACTGTTTTCAAGCTGCCTAAACTACCTTGAGGATGGGAGGGATGAATAAAAGCCTACTATTTACTTATACATTCATTGAGCAACTTCAATTCTCCTTGCCTGTTTCCCAAACATCAGATGTCTCACAGGATTTCTGTTTAGATGCTGTATTTCATTCAGCCAAAAACACACACTGTATTCTGAAGTTCCCTGATCATAAGGTTTATAGGATGCACTTGTTAATCGACTGTAACCCAATGAGCCTATCCTGGAAATTTTAATGCTTATGAATGGTGTGATCTTAGGAATCTATTACTATAAAAGCACTCTGATTATTCTCAACAGTGTGTGTATTTAAAATACACTTCCATACATGACATCCTATTATATGTTAACCATCTTCCTAGGCTTCCATTAAAGAATGAAAAATAATATAGTTAATATAAATCATATAACTTTACTATTTAAAAGAATGTTTAATGACAGAACTGTTTCATATCTTATAAGCCTCAAACAAATAATAATAAATTTTAGGAGTTCAATAAAAACTTGATATAATTAGTATTTTAGAAACATAAAATCACCAAATCTTATAATTGGATGAAACATTAAAGGTTCTCGAGTCTCAGGGGCGCCTGGGTGGCTCAGTCGGTAAGCGTCCGACTTCAGCTCGGGTCATGATCTCGCGGTTTGGGGGTTCGAGCCCCGTGTCCGGCTCTGTGCTGACAGCTCAGAGCCTGGAGCCTGCTTCAGATTCTGTGTCTCCCTCTCTTTCTGCTCCACCCCGACCCACACTCTGTCTCTCTCTCAAAAATAAATAAACATTTAAAACATTTTTTTAAAAAAAGGTTCTCGAGTCTCATTTTTCCTAGAAATAAGCAATCTCTTAACCAGTAGGTATTACTAGGGTTTAGGTGAGAAGTCCGTATATAACTGTAAAATATGTGAGACAAATGGGATGGCAAGAGGAATGGCTCTGTGGTTACAGAGCCACAACAAATCTTCAGCAGTCAGTACAATAAGCAAATCTAAGTAGACCCTCCACTTTTTCTAAGGTAAGTTGGGGACCTTAGCATTCAGCCACAACAGACTAGCTTGTATCAAAACAATCCTTCCTTTGAAAACAACCAGAAAAATTAGATTAAATAAATAAATAACATATGCAATTTATTATATAAATATGTATATATATATATATAAATATGTTATATAAATATATTCTATGTTATATATAAAATTACGTCTATAACTTATGCACGGGTAGTCCAAACTTTGTGGCAGATGAAGAAATGGAAGCTCTGCCTGATGAAGTGACGTAGTTAAGGTTGCACAGTTGGGATCAGAGCCCGTATTTCACCAATTTCCAGAGTTTAGAGGTCTTTCCTCCGTGTGCATCTGGAGTGGGTAGGACCTTCATTTGTTTCTTTGGTCTTAGTTTACGCTCCTTATAATCAATACTGCTGATTCTCTGGAGCAACCTTCTACTACAATGTGACATTTTCAGTCCTTCCAGGACATGGGAAAGGGACTAGTGAAGTATGTGTTGGGGTAAGGGGGAGTGGTAGGACTTGAAAATAGTCAGCATAATTGGCTGAAGGAAATCCCATGGCAGGAGTTGCGACTCATACTTGGTAGTATTGGACCATGAGTTTTGTACTTGCCAGATCCAGGAAGGAGTTTGTAGGACAGAGGGCTCTGGAGTCAGATGATCTGAGCTTGAATCCATGCTCTATCACTTAGTAGCTAAATGACCTTGAACAAGTTATCAATCTCTATACCTCTGTACTCTGTATCCTCTCTAACGAGGATAATTATAGCACCTACATCATGGTGTCATTGTGAAGACTGAATGAGTTAGTACAAGTAAAACTCCTAGATGAATGCCTGACACCATTTGACCAATGTTAGCTATGATGTAAGGGGGGAAATTGGATGTAAGCAGCAGTCATTGGGCATGACCAATAGGGCTTACCTATGAGACCATTAGATACCTTAGAAGTTTCAAATAGGGCCTGCTTCTGGAACCTACTTATGGAGTGTGATTTTTAGGGTATTAAAAGGGTCCTTTAATCCAAAGCTGACAC
Organism: Panthera uncia; assembly: GCF_023721935.1. NCBI lineage: Eukaryota > Metazoa > Chordata > Mammalia > Carnivora > Felidae > Panthera > Panthera uncia. Next base: position 112,334,607 of record NW_026057577.1, read on the forward strand.
AGTGCCTGAAAATCTGAGCCCCAGATAATGACATTAAAGACTGTGTTACAATCAAATGTGTTATATAGACGTAGTAAATGTAATCGTATAAGTCATTACCAATCTCATCGCCAATTCACTTATCATCTGAGTGAGGTAGTCATTTTAGCCAAGCCTTTGCGGTAGGAAGAACAGTCAAGCATGATACTGAAGGGGTTTGGTGAGTACCTGTAAATCAGTCATAGCAGACGCTGTGGCAGCCATATTCCCTTGGCATTCACCTCAACATACAGAAGGCTGCTTACTCAAAAACCTATAACTTTGTCTGGGGGTGCTCTCTTTTCTAACTGTCAGAGTTCATTTAGCCCTTACTCAGGACAAGCCGGAAGTGCAAGAAAGTTAATGACCCTGGGGGGGACTCTTCAGCAATGATGGTCGGGATGTCAGTGGCTAATATCGCAGCTTCCTAGCTCCTTAGTTAGAATAACTGTGAGGTGTGTTCTATACTATCGCCCAGAGGTACCCTATGGGATTGAGCTCCCATTGCCCATGTTGGTAACAGGCAAAAAAGCGTACCTTTTGTTGGATTTTTATTCTCTCCTTTCTCACTCCACTACTCCCATGTTGGTTTACTAGTGTGCCTCATGACTCGACTACTCACACACTAAAATTCTGGTATCAACTCCAGTGTGTGTAGAAGGAGCGGCATTCCCCCGGCCCGTGAAGCAATGCTCTGACATCAGTTGTATGTGTTACTTGACTCAATTCTGACAGTGTCTACCCGGAGATAACATCAAGTGGCACAGGTTAAAGGCTCAGTCCAACAAGAGTGCCCCCACTCCAAATGCCAATCAAAAGTCCAGGTTGTTGCATATGCTTCTGACCAATTGGCTATAAATCTGAAATTTCCATGACCCACTCAATTAAGTTGCTAGAGGGGCTCACAGAACTCAGGAAACCCGTTTGCTCGCTAGATTACTGATATATTTCAGAGGACATTAAAGGATATGACTCAACAGCCAGGTGAAGAGATACATACGGTGAAATCCCAAACAAAGGAGCTTCCGTCCTCATAGAGTTTGGGGCCTGGCATAATGGCCTGAGGAACTATTTTGGTACACGAGCCTGGAAGCTCTCTGAACCCCGGCCTTTTGGGTTTTTATGGAGGCCTCATTACATAGGCACAATTGACACTGGTCATTGGTAACTAATTCAACTTCCAGTCCCTCTCCATACCCTGGAAATCAGGGGGTGGGACTGAAAGTTCCAATCCTTTATTCATGCCCTAGCAACCAGCCTCCATCCTTAGGTGCCTTGCAAAAGTCATCTCATTAACATAAATCCAGTTGTGATGGAAAGGGGCTTGTGATGAAAAAAAGACACCCATTTTACCTTTATTGGCTCTGAGGTATTTTCAGGAACTGAGGACAAGAGACCAAATATAATGACAAAAGATGCTTTCATTGCTGCTACTGCTCAGGAAATTCCAAGGCTTTGGGGAGCTGTGAGCCAGGAACCATGGACAGTGGCCAAATACAAATTAGAATTATAATTTGGTATATATTTCTTATAAATCACAATATCACACACTAAACTTGTGTCTCAAGATCTTCCTTTGTGGAAGCCCAAACCAGGATAGCAGCCTTCAAGTATTTGGTGAGGTTCCCTCATTCCCCTTCTTCTTTCTGCCCCTCTTTCCTCCCCATCTTTCCAAATGCAATTCCAGCCCCAAAATTTAAGGGCTGTTTTTCTGACACAGCTATTACTGCAGTGTGGAATACACACCCTCTTTGCCTCAAAGATTTCTACGGCAATCCTCTTGGAGTAAGTAAGGAGTAGTTATTCAGGGGGCGCCTGGGTGGCTCGGTCGGTTGAGCCTCTGACTCCGGCTCAGGTCATGATCTCACAGCTCGTGGGTTGGAGCCCCGCGTCAGGCTCTGTGCTGACAGCTTGGAGCCTGGAGCCTGCTTCAGATCCTGTGTCTCCCTCTCTCTCTGCCTCTAACCCGCTCGCATTCTGTCTCTGTCTCTCTCAAAAATAAATAAACATTAAAAAAATTTAAAAAAAAAGAGTAGGTATTCAGAATTAATAGTATCACACAACCCTCCTGAGACAAGAAAGCCACACAGAATGACATTTGGGAAGGGGAAATTGTCAAAAAAAAATATTTTCTCTGCAGAGCTCAAAACAAACAATTCCTAAATGAAATCAGGAGAGTCAAGTTTGGGCTGGCTGCAGGTTATCTGACATCTCTTGCATCATTACCACCATCAGCCAGATTTGCAGGTTGTATCCACCCTCAGCCTTGCTGACCCAGACGGTATTACAGTGACCTCACTAAGTTCATCAGCCTCCTTTAAAAGTACAGTTTTTATGGGGTGTCTTGGTGGCTCAGTCGGTTGAGCGTCCGACTTCGGCTCAGGCCATGATCTCACAGCTCATGAGTTCGAGCCCTGCGTCGGGCTCTGTGCTGACAGCTCGGAACCCGGAGCCTGCTTTGGATTCTGTGTCTCCCTCTCTCTCTGCCCCTAGCCCACTTGCATTCTGTCTCTGTCTCTCTCAAAAATAAATCAACATTAAAAAAATTTTTTTTAAAGTATAATTTTTATGGGAATGCAAGCTGGTGCAGCCACTCTGGAAAACAGTATGGAAGTTCCTCAAAAAACTAAAAATAGAACTACCCTATGACCCAGCAATTGCACTACTAGGCATTTATCCACGGGATACAGGTGTGCTGTTTCGAAGGGACACGTGCACCCCCATGTTTATAGCAGTACTATCAACAATAGCCAAAGTATGGAAAGAGCCCAAATGTCCATCGATGGATGAATGGATAAAGAAGATGTGGTATATATATACAATGGAGTATTACTCAGCAATCAAAAAGAATGAAATCTTGCCATTTGCAACTACATGGATGGAACTGGAGGGTATGAGGCTAAGTGAAATTAGTCAGGGAAAGACCAAAATCATATGACTTCACTCATATGAGGACTTTAAGAGACAAAACAGATGAACATAAGGGAAGGGGAAACAAAACTAAGATAAACACAGGGAGGGGGACAAAACAGAAGAGACTCATAAATATGGAGAACAAACTGAGATTTATGGGAGGGGTTGTGGGAAAGGGGTGGGCTAAATGGGTAAGGGGCACTAAAGAATCTACTCCTGAAATCATTGTTGCACTATATGCTAACTAATTTGAATGTAAATTAAAAAAAATTAAAACTAACTAAATAAAGCACGGTTTTTATACTGTAGGGGCCAAGGGCACGCCATCCCAAGATGGCCTCTTTGGCACAAATATTATTTTGAGTTAAAAAGCAATGGAAACCCAGTAGATTTAAGAAAAGCTCCTTACATCTCCCCTCCCCGCCTCAGCTGCCTAAAGAGTTTAGATAGAGAACCTATTGCAAGAAAAGGACTCTCACCATAGATAACTATAGTTACGTACGGTAGACACGGAGGAATCTGGCAAGACCTGCTTGATCAAAGTCCTCCATGTCCTATGGTTTCTGAGTGGCTCAGCAAATATTTGTTTACCAAACATTTACTTTTTTTTCATCTTCCTGTGAATTGCACTCATTCCCTTGGAAGTCCCAGACCCCTACCCCCTTTTCCTTAACTCAGAATGACGTAGACACCTTATTTTGCCTCACTGTCTTTGGCATTTTCACGTCTGTGTGGATTCCCTGTTCTTACACTATTAAATTTTATTTTCTCCTGCTTATCTGACTCATGTATTTTTGATTCTTTGGCTGGAAGGACTTTGGAGGGGACAGGAAACTCTTGCTCCCTCACACTACAGAATTAGAAAATATTAACATTTCTAAATCTTTTAAGCATACAATGAATTGAAGAGAACAAGTACTTTAAGAAAATTAACATAATAAATTGCCACTTAAATTCAGTATTACTGAAATCTGACTAAACTACTGTAGTATTTAGACAATGATGACAAAGCAAAAACAAGGAACTCTGAAAACAGTCTCTTTCAGACCAGACATACTAATTATTTTGTAACCCTTTTCCCCTTCTTGCAAAACAATGACAATGCTTACCAAGTCTTAAATAAAGGATGGCTCATTGAAACTTTCAAATAAATAATAGTACTCAATGTTTATATTGTGGATTTTTTCACCATGGAGCTCTAAGAATTATCAAATAATCAGGGACTTTTTGGGTTACCTACTTTACATCCAACATCATCTTACCCCTTGCCTTAATGAAGAAGTTGTAAAAGTGATTTCAAGCATATTATCATTACATTTTTAAATGGTTCCAGAAGTAGAGATTTATTAATTCATAATTTATTTTTTTTCAATGAATTGTTCATCAGTATAATAACTTTTCCGTTCACCCATCCATTCACCCACCCACTTATCAAGCTACTTACAAATGTTTCTTAAACAGCCACCACAAGTGAGGTCTTATGCTAAGTTCTGGCTATGGTAGTGATCAACGCAGACATGGGCCCCAGCTCTCACGGAACCAACGATATAGTGAATTCTATGGCATAAATTCTAGTAAGATCTCTATAATTATACTGTTTCCATCTAAAATATTTTTTGAAATATATTTTTCCCAATTAAAACTCAGGAAATTAATTTGAGATATATAATATAAACTACACAGATATAAAGGTAAGGACACTTCGAAAGAGAATGGAGTCCTTGTGTAAAGATAGCTGAGTTCAACAGACCCTGACCTGTGCAGGCTGAAGTGATTAGATCACACAATGAGTTGTGCCCATCCCTCACTTGGCAAAGCACGGTGGTGGCCTGTGGAAATCAACAGAGTAGTCAACTTCTGTTTTAATATTTTGTTGAAATGCCTTTTACTTTTTATTTTTTATTTTTTTAATTAAGAGAACAGAAGCTACAGGCAAGGCAAAGTTTGGGCTGAGTCTGTCCTAGATTCCCATGTCAAGTTAGGATTCACAAATTCTTCTGTTTCCTGGTCTCTGAAGCGTCTAAAAAGGCAGATTAATAACTATTCCTGATTCACAGGACAAACTGAATCATCATGCTAAGAGAAATGGAACATTTCCTCCTGAGAGATATCTGCACATATTGCTTAGCTTTGGATGTCTCTCTGGGGGGATTAGCTCACAGAGAGAGAGAGAGTTCTTAACAAGAGTCAATGTATTTACCTTCACTGACATGGCTTCACTACAGCAATTGCCATAGCTGTTTTCTTTTATCTGGATTAGAGGTGGGTGATACAAATCTGGTAGTTTAGATCTTTCCCTCCCTCTGCCTTGGGAAATTGTTGACAAAACTACAAGAGAATCACTGGGGAGCCTGGGTTGCTCAGTCAGTTAAGAGTCCAACTTCAGCTCAAGTCATGATCTCACGGTTCGTGAGTTCGAGCCCCGTGTCTGGCTCTGTGCTGACAGCTCAGAGCCCGGAGTCTGCTTTGGATTCTGTGTTTCCCTCTCTCTCTTCCTCTCCCCTGCTTACACTGGGACACTTTCTCTCTCTTTCTCCCTCTCCCTCTCTCTCAAAAATAAATAAACATTAAAAAAAAAAAAAGAAACAACTACAAGAGAATCAGGCTTTAAATGTATAGACCCAGAATGACAGAATGAACTGTCTGTCCTGTAGGAATTCTGAATGACTCACACGAGCTTTCTGTTCTTATGCTCATGTCTCAATTATAACAATTTTTCGGATCATAGTGTAGTTGTTTTGACATTCTCTCCATTATCACTATTTTCTGTATGTCACCTTTGTAATAATTTTTGGAGCATGGTATATTTGTTTATTTGTGTGTCCACGTTTGCTCACTAGGCTATGAGTTTCTGCAGGGCAAGAGTTGTGTCTTTTCCCTTTGGTATCTCCAGCGACCAGCACAGAGCCCTATACACAGAGGACTCAGTTAAGCGTTTGTTGAGTGAATGAATGAATGAATGATTGGGAGAATCTCTCTGAATGCTCAATGGTGAGGATTCAGGAGTCTATATCGATTGGTTGTTAACACAGTTGCTCTGCACAGTGGGCTGGTCTGACCACATGTGGGCCTGCTTTGCTTTTCTACAACATTATTAATATTCAGGGTATTATTATATCCCACTATCTTCTAATGGAGTTATTTTTGTAGCTTGGATGAAAAAAAACCTGCTATATTATTTCAAACGATTGTGAAATAATAAAACAAACAAAAACCTCAAATGCCAGAAAACATAATTTTCATGGAACTTCACGAAAAACAGCTCTGCCAGATCCACTCACAAATTATACCCACAAGGAGAAAATGGCCTTACAGAGTACCGAGTGCCATCCATTATTTGTATAATAGGAACAAGAATGTTTGCCATGCAGCACTGTGTGGTTAAGATAAAAATATCTTCTCGAGTAAGCCAGGGCATTTCCTCCACGTTAAGCCACATGATGGAACAGCGAGGGAGAAATGATTTATTGATTCTAACATTGAAAAGTTACTTTTCTGAATCAATTCTTGTTTAAATAGGACAAGGTTGAAAGCTAAAGCCATTTGAGATTTAGGATTCGGACACAGGGGCGTAAGGAAACATGCTCGTCATTGTTTGCAGCATGCATCAGGAAATTTTAGGTTTCTGGTTTTATCTATTAGGATTGAGTGGGGACATATTTAACAGAAAGCTCCAAGTAATGGTGGATTAAACCTAAGTGTTTATGATCTTTCATGTAAAAGAAGTCTTCAGGTAAAGAGTACAGGATTGACATAAAGGCTCCTCCTCCTTTCTGCTTCACCATCATAAACACTTGGTTTCGATTCAAGTTTGCCTCGTGGTTCCAGCATTGCTGCTGGCGTCCTGGCGACCACATTTGCAATCCAGGCAGTAGGAGGAAGGAAGGGGGAAAGGTCACTCCTTCCTGCCGAATCAGCTCTCTTTAAAGGAAATTCCTGGAAGCCCCCATCCAATGATTTTCACTTACATCTCTTTGAGCGCTTCTAGCAGTGAGAGAGGCTGGAAAACACCATTTTCATTCTGTGTACATGTGTGACTCCAAATAAAATTTGAGTTTTGTTACCAGAGAAGAGAGGAGAGGGCTGATGGGTAGCAAACCAGCAGCCTCTGTTACAAGAAGAACTAGACAGAACACAGCTAAAACAAAACATAGTTTTTTCTCAGAGTTATTGGATAATCAGGGTACTAATGGGATCATGTATGCAGAGATACCCCAAGTGTGAGCACATTTCATGCCTGAGGCCAGAGCAGGGATGCGCAGGGTCCTCTCTAGGGGAAAGGCAGGCTATTGATCTGTTGAAAAGTCTCATGGGGTAGTTAATATTCATTACCTTAGTGAATTTACCAAAGTTCAGGGTTTGGTCTCCATTATCGTGGGGATTGAGACTTGAGACTTGGCACAATGAGAGTGAATTTGACTCTTTAAAAAGATTTTTTTTGGGGGGTGGAGGGGGCGCCTGGATGGCTCAGTCGGTTAAGCATCCGACTTTGGCTCAGGTCATGATCTCACGGTTCGTGAGTCCAAGCCCCGCATCAGGCTCTGTGCTGACGGCTCAGAGCCTGGAGCCTGCTTCGGATCCTGTGTCTCCCTCTCTCTCTGCCCCTGCCCTGCTCACATATTGTCTCTGTCTCAACAAGTGAATAAACATTAAAAAAACATTTTTTAAAATGTTTTTATTTATTTTTGAGAGAGAGAGAAAGACAGAGCATGAGCAGGGGAGAGGCAGAGAGAGAGAGAGAGAGAGAGAGAGAGAGGGAGACACAGAATCTGAAGCAGGATCCGGGTTCTGAGCTGTCACCACAGAGCCGGATGCGGGGCTTGAACTCATGAACTGCGAGCTCATGACCTGAGCCGAAGTCAGAAGCTCAACCGACTGAGCCACCCAGGTGCCCCAAGAGTGAATTTGACTCGTAAAGAGAAGTTCAAATACCCTTAATTTAGAGGTTAAAAAAATATTATCACAGATAGCAAAATGTTTATTTATATGCAATAAGAAATGCCTGTTACAGGGAGAAAAACAGTCACAGAGGTTTGCTTGGTGAGCGTGAGATTAGGAAAAGACCAGGTAAGTCAGCTGAATGCTTAGTGGAATTGGGCTACAGTGAAAATGGTCTTGCTGGTCCCTCCTTCCCTTTCTCATCATTTCTGGTTGGTCCACTGCCTGTGTTGCCTCCTTTTCCCGGTATCCACAGCTGCCCTCCTCCCCTTCAGCCTGGGCTGCTAATCTTAAGAATTTTTGACCTTCAAACGGCAGTCTTGCAGGCTTGGGAACCTCACCATCTCTTCAGGGTGATCTTGTGGGTCTCTGCTTTGATCCCATATATACATGGAGTTTAAATTTTAACTCTCAGAGGACAATTTCCTTCTACTTACTTCTAAGTTCTCAAGACAAGCCTCAGGGTAAACCTCGAGTAGGCTGTTACATAGACGTGTACCGCCAAAACCAGAAAATGAACACGATCTTTTCGCGGTAGGGAATAAAAGGTGATGAGGAGAGCGTGCCATTCTGGAGCTGACCGATGTGACTCAGCAAAAGAGACTGAAGAAGTTAACGTTAGTAAACAGGAAGGCAACGTGTGAAACCTTAAAAGCAGGGCTGAGTCACTCAAGATACAAAGAACCCAAATGTGCAGTCAGAGTGCATTTGGTGCTCAAATAACTCCCAAGATGACATACGAATGGCTGTGCAGGTGTGCCTCAGTAATCCTGTGAAAGGGTAAGCTTTGGAGAGATCTAGAAGCATTACCCTAAGACAGGTGGAGCTATCTCCTTTCTCCATCACATGTGCTCCCTGTCCCAAACAGAGAGCTTAATCAAGAGGAAGAGAGTGTCTGGCAGACTGAGAACAGCTCTCCTTTAATGAGACACCTTTCTGAAGTAATCAAGTTTGAAGCACTTCTCTTCCTATCATTTCAGGGTAAGTGGAGATTTATTACATGCAGAGGGTCAGACAGTAGGACTAATTCTGCTACCTGGTTCTGGATTGGTTTAGTCACTCACCTGAATGCGTATCCATTTAGTTCTTGCATTATATTGGTCCTAATTGCTTTTAGGGCTGTCACATTGTGTTAAAAATGGTTGGACGTAAAGTGAAGCATGAAGCTCTTTTCAGTATCTGTGGAAAAGGCAAATGTGATCCGTCCACAGTCGCAAAGAAGGGAAACAGTGGGATCATTTAGAATGACAGCAGCCGGGCATGTTCCCCTACAATCTTTGAGCAGTTTTTAAAATCTAGGTATTTACCTCCTTTTGGCTCTCAGCTTTTCTTAGAGGTCGTAGAGGGACTCAAATAATCTCTCAAAGACCCAAACTAAAACACTATAATTTTTTTTAATGCTTGTATTTATTTTTGAGAGAGAGACAGCGTGTGAGTGGGGGAGGAGCAGAGAGAGAGGGAGACACAGAATCCGAAGCAGGCTCCAGGCTCTGAGCTGTCAGCACAGAGCCCAACGCAGGGCTCGAACTCACGAACTGAGAGATCATGACCTGAGCGGAAGTCGGAGGTTTACCGACTGAGCCACCCAGGCACCCCCCAAACTAAAACACTATATACTTTTAGTCTAGTTTGGGAAGATTTTGGTATGTTTCATAAAATACTACTTCCCTGGGAGGATGAGGGATACTTTTCAATTGTGGGCTCCATCATCAGTACTCGTCAAAATAAACTGTTGATCTTCCAGTCAAAGAGTCACCAGATGTACCATAGCTGTTGACAGAAGCTTCCTCTCTGGCGGTCTTATCTGGTTTGACTATTGGATGGGAACAGCATGGAGTCTAAAATCAAAACAAGTCTCAGGTTTTAGTGAAAGTTTTCAGGATACTCACCAACTGTAATCAGAGGGCATCTCAGTAGTCCTTTGGCTAGATTAAAGAGACTAGCAACTGTATATTCCATAGATTTGGAATTTAGATGAAATGTATAATACCTTCTAAAAAATGCTTATTTATTTATTTTGAGACAGAGAGAGACAGCAGGGGGAGGAGCAGAGAGGGAGAGAGAGAATCGCAATCAGTCTCCTTGCTGTCAGTGCAGAGCCGGATGTGGGGCTCTGTCTCATCAGTTGTGAGACCATGACCTGGGCCAAAATCAAAAGACAGATGCTCAAATGACTGAGCCACCCAGGTGCCCCTGATGGTGACTCCAGAGTCTGCAATTTCCCCTCTTTCTTCTCTTAGGAAATATAGTCTGGGATTTATGGGTCAAAATCAGTATATTGTTAATGAATCAAAATGACACAAAATGGAATACCGAAAGAACCTATTTACTACTTACTTTCAAAGTGGTGCTATAATTTTAATTAGGTTCCTTTTTAACCCAGTGCATCTGCTCGTCTGAGTATTTCTAGTAGAGTAATCTTGGTGACTGATTTCTAAGAACCATGACACAAACAACAACAACAACAAAACAAATAAAAGCATCCACCCTTATGTGAATGTAAGAAAACCCAATGGTGGCACCTAGAAATGAGCACTCTTTATCCTCCGGAACCCAAATGAAATATGGAGGCTGAGATTGACTCTTTGGTTTCTGACTGTTGACAGAGAAGCCTGAATGACTCCCCCATCCTCCACCACCAAATTAGAAATTGTCAGAACTCTAATCACGAATCAGGGGACAGTCACGGTCAAGGACAGTGAGACCCTTGGGTGCCCTTACTGAGTTGCCCTCTGGTCTTCAGTTCTCAGTTCACACTGTAGGATTCATAAAAAACAATCCTAAGACACTTATTGTCCTTTTCTATTAGATGTTTTTAAGGGTGGCTTTATCAGTGGCTTTCAGAATTGTTCTTTTATCAGAATCAATTGAATTGCTTTTCAACAGTGCAGACTTTCAGGCCCACCTCAAGCCTATTAAATCTGAATTTCTGAGCGAGGGATTGGGGCAATGTGTGTTACAAAAGTATCTTCACAAGGGATCTGATGCAGCTGAGAAGGATGCAGGAACCCTGACACAAGGTCCTTCGACACAGATCACCCCAAGTTCTCTCCAGGCTCTGTGCCAGCCCCAGTGGTCCTACTTCTGGGCAGATAAGTTTATTTTTATTTCCTGGATATCGTAATTCATATAACTGATTGTGTTCCTCTTTTTGCATCGACTGATGTGAAGCATAAAGGCAAATATGGCTCCTTTGAGCAACAGGGTGGGAAGAAAATTGTGGCCCTTTGGGTATTAACACCCCTGTCTTCATCATTCTTCAAAGCTCTCATTTCCCCTTTGCCTCGGTTTCTTTACCAAATTATTTCTTTGTTTATAATTTAAAAAATTCTTTTTTTACCTTTTTACCCCCTTCACCCGTTTCTCCTCCCCCCAACTCCCCACCTCTGACAATCTCCAATCTGTTCCCTATATCTATAAGCGAGAAGATTCTGCATAGAAGAGAGATCATATAGTATTTGTCTTTGTCCGACTTATTTCACTTAGCATAATGTCCTCAAGGCCCATCCATGTTGTCACAAATGGAAAAATTTCATTCTTTTTTATGGCTGAATACTATATATATATATATATATAATTTCTTTATCTGTTCTTCCATCAATGAACACTTAACTTCTTTCCATATCTTGGTCATTATAAATGATGCTTCAATGCAGATATTTCCTCTCAAGTTAGTGTTTTCATTTTATTCAGGTAAATACCCAGAAGTGGAACTTCTGGATCACATAGCATTTCTACTTTTAATTTTTTCAAGAAAATATTTTTAGTTTCATATTTTGTTTTATTGCAGGTATTTTTATACATTGCCTTAAACCCTCTTTGGAACAAAGTGACATCAGTAAATAATAATATTTATAGACCTTGATGATTCTTTCTTAACTTGAGTTGGAGTGTTTGCACTTACTGTTTCTTATTTTATTTTATTTTATTTTATTTTATTTTATTTTATTTTAAGTTTACTTGTTTATTTTGAGAAAGAGAGAATACCAAACAGGCTCCATGCTGTCAGCACCGAGCCTGAGGTGGGGCTCAAGCCCACAAACCACGGGACCATGACCTGAGCCAAAATCAAGAGTCGGATGCTTAACCGACTGAGCCACCCAGGCGTCCCACTGGTGCTTATTTTAAAAATGCAGCTTAGGATAAAATCACGGCAGAAATCACAGCATAAACCTGGCTGAAGGTGGAGCCTGGCTAAGGCCTTGCTTAATCACCTTTTGCCCTTTGTGAGAGTGTGAGTGGAGTGGGGGGTATATCGTTTGCCGGACCTCATTTCCATAAAAAGAAAACGCCATAGTCTTCTAACTTTTATTCAGAAAGAAATCAGCATGGTAAAAATACAGCAGTTATAGATGTGGAAAAGAACTTGATTCCTTGACAAAATCTGTCCTAAGGGGGCAGGAGTGGTCCCTGACTGAGTTCCACTTAAACGACATCCAACTACATATGAAGACAAAGTGGCCTCTAGAACATCTTATGAAAACAAAACAAGCCAGCTGGTGGATCCAAGAAAATCACTCGTGGTCATAGTTTACATGAGATGGGGCAAGCTTGCTTTTAATCCAAGCCTGGTATTTCTGGGTTATTAGGGTGTAGATTCCAGGCTTCTTGGGATGGCCACATTGATGACCTCCAGAGACTAAAGCATGGAAGGCACCTTTGCAAACCAAGGGGCCACCCGAGTCACCCTGGAAAGAAGAAAATAGACAGATACTTGGTAAGAAGCTGTTGAACTTTTTCTACCACCAATTATTGATTATTCAAAGGATTTTTACATGGGCCCTTGGTTTCGTCGTATCCTGAAAGAGGGCTGATACAGCCCTTTCTCAGTGTGGGTTGTCTCTGTTTCTGGGCAGGACAATGATTCTGTCCATCTGTCTGCCTGTCTGTCTGTCTGTCTCGCTCTCTGCCCACGTCTCTGTCTAGGACTACATATAAAAACAACCTTTGGTGATCCGTGACTATAGAACTTTAATCCTTGAGGAATAAGTGCAAAGTTTAAAATAACCCACTGAAATGAGAGAAATGTTTCAAACTGTAAATTTCATGTTGGTGCTCCTGGATCTGAAATCAAATTGCTATAGGAACAGGCAGAAAAGAGAAATATATTGTAGCAAATATATTGGTGTCAGGGACTCTATCTTACTTTTTTCCCTTTTTGCATTCTCGTGTAATTGAACGTAATGCCCTACACGCACACAACACTTCGCGAAGACTTGCTCAATGAACTGATTCCAGAGGACTCGGTTAAACATGTAACTAAGATCTGTCAAGGAAAGTGACAGAATGATAAGAGGGGGCTTTCAAATCTGGAAAGCGACCTTTGCCTCTGCTGCCACTCACATTGCAAATTACAGCATGTTGTGCTCTAGTCAGCCATGACAACAGAGGTGTAGGGGGGTGACAGTGTTGGGGCACTTCAGATACACGTGGTCTCTGAAATCATTATACCCTCCCCTTGATAATACTTAATACAGCATGATGCGAATAGTATATTCTAATGTCTTAAAGATCAGAAATTCATCTGCACCATTTGTCACTTGTAAACACGAATACCTGTGGTTTTTTTGGTTTTGGTTTTTTTTTTTTTTTTCACTGCCTCAGGAAACCAAAGATTCTGAAAAGTATAACTATGGTTCCTTTTAGTCAATTTATCAACATTATTGAAGAAACACATACTATATATTTCAGATGCAGTCTGTTATCCTGATTAACAAATTTATGTATGTATTTATGTATTTATGTATGTATGTATTATGTATGTATGTATTTATTTATTTATTTATTCTTTCTTAAGTAGGCTTCCCACTCAGTGTGGAGCCCAATGTGGGGCTTGAACTCACAACCCTGAGATCAAGATGACCTGAGCTGAGGTCAAGAGTTAGACACTTCATCGACTGAACCACCCAGGCACCCCCTGATTAACAAATATTTGGAGGGTGCTTATGTCTTGGGGAAGTTCTTATGACTCATTCACATGGGAGGATGAGAAAGAACAGAGAACTCAGTGGAGAAATGGAGAGGAACTTTCTGGAGTTGTGATTTTGTGTTCTCCTTACCTCCCCTCTGGGCTGGGGAGTGAATGGAGCCTTTGACTGCACACAACACAGCACTCTGAGATGCCTGTTTGCCTGATAGTCTCTTACCTGGCAGGAATCTTTGTGGCCTCTGTCATCTCCTGCACATATCATGCCTTTAGTTATAACAGGGCTGTGGTTGTAATAACTTGGGCTGTTGCAAAGTTTTCGACTTATGACAGTAACGGTGACTTCACGCAGGGTATCAGAGATCCTTAAAAATTCTGGGTCGGTGGCTCCCCAGCCAGTAACCTGGCATTTTGTTCCAGCTCTAATATCATTTTTGGAGCTTGGGTGCAGCAGCTGAACATGTTGGTTGAGTGTTGCAGCCGGGTGAAGCTGACAGATTGAAAAGAGAATAAATAATCATTCGTTCCCAGTAGTATTCTGCTATTAGTCAAAGCGATGTATGTGTGGTCCCTTTGGTCTAGGAAGGCATCCCTCTTCTTGAATCTACTTTGGTGGTAGCCTGCAGCTGTATTTGTGCCTGTTCCTTTTTTGAAATGCTCCCCATTCCCTGTAGAGCTCAATGAGGCTTGGGGAGGGAGCTTACACAGAGCAGGAATTTTTGCCCAGTCTTAAGCAAACTGGCCTTTGCTCTGCATTGGATGGGTTTCTGTGGAATAACATCCACAGGTCATGACTTTGAGGGCTGGGCTGTTTCTGCTGGATAAGACCCTTGAGTATGGTCTAGACTGAGTTTGGACTAGACTAAGTATGGTCTAGACTAAGATATAACTCACTTCTGTGTCCCTGAATTCACTTGGTTGGCTCAGTTGTATAAAGGACTTGTATTTTTCATTTGCTAATGATAAAAGCATTTGGGAAAAAAGCTTTCAGTGGGGATCCTTGGGCTTGCTGGGATGTTCCCTTCCCACATGTGTGAGCATCATGACTGCTTTTCCTTGTATAAACACAGCCCTCATGCATTTGTGATCGATTCTTGTTTCTTTTAAGGCTGTATATAGAGTAGAATGGGCCTTTATAGAATATGTCACAGTTACCTCAGACGTGGGGATGATGCTAACAAGATGCTTTTGATTGACAACTTAACAACTGAAATATGCTATGCTATATAAGAATGGTGGAGAAATTGAAGGAAGGCAGTACTACATACCTGAATTAGCATAATATCATTTGATTTACGATACGATGTAAGTCTTGAGAATGGTATGAATTTTTTAATATCAAACATTTGTTTGGAGGCCTCATTCTTTGAGAGAGAGTGTGCTCCTAAAATCACTTTGAAAAACTGGCCTTTGTGATTCCTAAAAAAAAGCAGAGAATAGAAGGAACAGAATAAGTACCAAATACCCCAATGGGGGTAAAAATGGTGGACAAGGAACAAGGACCGTCTCCAAGGTAACACATCTAGGATTAGGTGGAGTGACAGAGGTCTTTGTGGAGCCAAGCATGAATGGACAATATCAAAGGCCAAAGATCTGCTCTCAGACTCACCCCAATTCAAAATTCCATAGTATTGGAAAAGGATATCAGAACTTATACCCTACTGTGGGGAAAAGGAATGAAGTTCTAACTGACTGAGATCAAGTTTACAACAAAATTATGTTAATTTATGTAGAAATACATTCTATTTCTTGAGTTGTGGGTTGAAATTTATATCCATCAATGTTAATTTTTTTAATTAAGGTAAAATATACATAAACATAAACTTTAAACCATTTTGAAGCGTACCGTTCTGTAGCATGAAATACACTTACATTGTTGTTCATTTCTCACTACCATCAATCTCCAGAACTTTCTCATCTTCCCAACGTTAAGTGTTTTAATAACTAAAAGGTAAAAACTCAACTCTGCATTTGCTAACCTTGTATATCTAGACCTCATCTCAGGGCCATTTGGAGAATAAGATCCATTACATGGCTGTCAGATAAGCTATGTTCTGTCCCTTCAATTAGAAAGGGTATTTGGACAAGAAAGGAAAATGTTCCTCAAGGTGAAAAATAATTGCTAATTTGAAATAAAGACACTGTAGGGTTGGTAGACATTGAAAATTCCATTCTGGAGATTTAGAAGATATAAACAGGTGAGTCAGATAAAGAAACAATAGTTTTGTTTTGTTTTGTTTTGTTTTGTTTTACCCCTGGTCGCACACAGTTCTAGGACCATTGTTTCAATAGTGCCACAATTGATTTGATTTACTGCATGTTGGACAAAATTACATTTACATCTAGTTATGAAAATAGAAACAATTTTTTTTTAAGATCTTGACAAAACCTTGGGGCTTTTGGCATACTGTAAAAAAATCCCATTTTAACGTGTGCCTTTAGGAAGCCACTTCAAATCCTTTAGGAAGGAAGGAAGGTTATGAAAGGACATTTGTTTACATATAACTATTTCATTGTCACTTGAAAAAGGGATCAAGACAGATTACAATAAAAACATCCATACCCACATGAGTCAGACAGAGAAAGACAAATGGTTTTTGCTTATATGTGGAATCTAAAAAACAAAACAAACGAACAAACAAACAGAAACAGATTCATAGATACAGAGAAAAAACTGGTGGTTGTCAGAGGGGAGAAGTGGGGGGGGATGGGCAAAATAGGTGAAAGGAATTAAGAGGTACAAACTTTCAGTTATAAAATATCTCAAGGGGATGAAAAGTACAGCATAGGGAATATAGTCAAAAATATTGTAATACCTTTGGTAACAGATGGTAATTACACTTATTGTGACCATTTCATTGTGCACGCAATTGTCGAATCTCTATGTTATACATCTGAAACTAATGTAATATTGCATGTCAACTATACTTTAATTAAAAATAAAAAACCCACACATTCCCATACCTACAGATTAATAAAGATTAATAAGAATTTTTTAAAAATACAAAAACATATAGGAAAAGGAAGAAAGTGTTGTTTCAGCTTTGAAGAATAAGCTCATGACTATGGTAGGGTAGGTTTGAATATGGTGGGACTGTGGCTGCTGGGAATGATCACTGTTCAGTTTCTACCAAAAGAGTTTATTTTGGTTTATTTGGGGAATTTCAGCTCTATTTGTTGAAAAGTTTTCCTATTGCAAAATCAGGATGGGGATGAAATTTCTCAAAGGATGTGGATCAGATTTCCTAGGATTGATTCAAACTCAAATTCAACATACTCATTAAATCCAAACTTTGGGGGTGGGGGTGGGGAGGGTAGAAAATGACACCAAAGCCCCGGGACTACTGCTTTAACAGAAAGATGGATACATGCATAAATAACTAACACAAGGAAGGCTGTGAGGTTCAAATGCAGGGTGTGGAAGATGAATTTTGATTAGGGGATGGATGCCGAAAATTTTTCTGATCTTCCTCATCTTTTACCAATTTCCTTGATGAGTTAATGCCTTTGAAATGTTCTGATTATTTTCATTTCCACTGGGACATGTTAATATCAAAAACAACCCAAGCAGACCACGAACGCTCTCTGACTTCCCATTTCCGGGTACACTTCATCTGTAATCTATACTACAAAGGTCAATTTTTCTTCCCACAGAATACCTGGAATTACCTGAGTTCTAGGTTCCCCCTCCTTAGCTAAACCCACGTCTGAATTCACACAGAAAAGAAGTCATGATACCGGCGTTTTTCATTCATTTGTTTGTTGTAGGGTTTTTCTTGGACCACCTGCTTCAGAATCATATGGAGATGTGTGTTTATATTTTTTTAATTTTTTAAAGTTTATTTATTTTGAGAGAGAGAGAGAGAGAGAGGAAGAGGGAAGACAGAGAGAGTGAGAGAGAGTGAGAGAGAATCCCAAGCAGGTTCCATGCTGACAATGCAGAGCTTGACACGGGGCTCAAACCGTGAGATCATGACTTGAGCCAAAATCAAGAGACGGACACTTAACTGACTGAGTCACCCAGGTGCCCTTGGAGTGTTTAAAACATAATACAGCTTTCTGAGTCCCACCCTGGACTTACCTGGAACAGAACTACATGCAGAACAGGAACAAAAATATTGTTTGCAGTCTTTTCCTGACATCCAGGCTTCTACTGAAACACCCTCACTATTGGGCCTAAAAATAACCCTTCTACCCTTCTCAGTATTGCTCAAGTTGATGTGCTGTATAGTCCTCACTGGTAAAAGGGTTCTTTGGCCAAAGGTGACACACATGATAAGTAGGAAAAGCAGGACTCAAACCCAGCTTTCGTGATTTCAAGTCCAGTGCTCTTTCCATGACACCTCTGTAAGCCCCATGCCAAGCCCCTTCGAGACTTTTGTTTCCTCTGCCATTTGCCTTGGCACTGAGCCATGTTTCTGCTTAGACACTCCTCCAGGGCAGACAAAGACAGGGTCCTTATTTCCTGGAGGTCTCTTTAGTCTAAGAGAGGAGGGAATTACCTGGTTGTCAGAGAGGGGTTATTACAGTCCCATCCTCAACACGACTGGATCATCAGACTTGTGCCTCAGTGACTACCATGGAAAGTACAGATAATAACGTAATGACATTATATGCCATTTACTAGGTTGTTGTGGTGTGTCAGGTTTTGTGCTAAGCGTTTTACATATTTTCCCTCATTTAAACCTCACAGCAGTCCTGTGAGGGAGGTATTACGATTATCCCCACTTTTCAGATGAGAAGACTGAGACGCAGGTAAATTAACAAACTTGAGAAAGCCCCACAGACATTAAGGGGAGGCTCCAGGATGCAATGCGGGTGGGACTGAAGTTCAGCTGGTTTGAGTCTGGGGTCTGAATCCTCACCATTTACTCTGGGTGCCCCGAGTTGTCTGAGGTGGGATAAGGCCATGTGGAAGGGGCGGGGGGGGGGGGGGGGGGGGGGGCGGCGGTCATCTAATTACAGCCCAAGCAGGTGAGGGGAGGGGTGCTCCCTGAGGGAAGGCATAAGAGGGGATTCAGGAAGACGGTGGACAAGAGTTGGTGAGAATTTTGCTTCTGATAAATCGAAAGACTGAAAATAAGATTAGACAAAAGCCTTTTTACTGGTTTGCTTTTATAGTTGGCATGGCAACTAGTGGAGGGGCCAAGAGACGCAGTGGGGAACGGCTAGTGAGATGGGGGCACCCCAGATTTGGCCTCCTTCACAGTTTTGCTGAAAGAGGGGCCTGGAATTAGTAAGCTATTCCCCCAGGATGCTTGGGAGTACATTTGTGGGAAGCCACCATTAAACTATTTCATAAATATTTTGGATTTCATAAAGCTTAATATTTTTCTAAGCATCAATCCGCCTACATTTTTACACCCAAGTGTCCTGTACAGGAAATCTGATCCACATATTCTGGAGTTCTTTAAACTCTGGCCATTGAAAATGGTATTTAGCAAGAGTTGGTTTTTCTTTCTTTCTGTCTTTTTTTTTTTTTTTAATTTAATTCCAAGACCTCTTTTCCCCAATTTGTCAGTTTGAGGACCCACTCCTACTGAGTTAAGTTCATTTGACAAAATTTTAAATTCAAATTAATACTATTATTCACTTTTTGGATAGCACTTTATGGCTTGTGAAGGACTTCACACACTGTGTTTTTGGCTTAGAAAAAAAAAAAAAGTCCTCCAATTTCTCTCCTTCTTTCTATCCAGCCTTTGTTAAGCGTTTATAATAAGTCAAGCTCTGTGTCTGGGTAGGTTAGAGTCTGCTTGAATGTGTACCATAAGAATATTTGAAGATGTGCATATTTTGAATTGGATGAACATTTATTGGTAGTCACCCTCTGCCTAGCTGGTCCCCGGGGGGCACACATGCTCTGAATAGGGACATAAGGGTGAATTCTATGACAGCAAACCCTCATTTGAATGAGGTAGCCATTTTAAATTGGAAATCAGTGGCTTGCTATTTAGAAATAAAACAGAAGTCCTCACTTTCCACAGGCTTCAAAATTCCTAATTTGTGTCTAGTCTTATTAAAAGGGGGGGCAAGTCAATTCAGTTGTTCTGTTGCCTGGAGAGCAAACCATCGTGGCCAAGAGATTCTTAAGTGAAGCACTCTAATGTTCATCAGGAAAGGAGTCCCCATCTCTTCTTGGCTTATGTGGGCAAGAAACATAAGGAAGAAACATACAAACAACAACAAAAACAAATAAAAAACAAACAAAAAACACCCTCTCCCCAAACCAAACAAGTAAACAAAACAGCAGCAAACAGCAAATTGGTTTTCCATTGCTTTTCTTTTTGCAAAGGTTACAGCACCCCAAGAAGAGTGTTGGACTTTTTTTTAGCTGACGTAAGAGAATCACAGACCAAAACGTAGTATGAGAGGTTATGATCTGTCTTCGGAAAAGCTTTGTACTAAGTATTCCAGAAAAAATAACTCTTTCTCTCCTTGTGCAAATCAGCTGTAACTTTTCTGTTTTTAACTGGGAAGTCTGTTGTCCCTTTCCAGCTGTGATTCCCAAACTGTGGGCCTCAGGCCTCTGGGGTGGAAGGTGATGCAGAGGAGTTAACATAAGGGGTCTAAAAATCCGTTTAACAAAGCAGGCTTCTTGTACACATAACAATAACAGCTGCAATTTATTCGTACTTACTCTGTGCTAAGCAGACCAAAATATTTAAAGTTTTTTTTTAACGTTTATTCATTTTTTGATAGAGAGAGACAGAGCGTGAGTGGGGGAGGGGCAGAGAGAGAGGGAGACACAGAATCCGAAGCAGGCTCCAAGCTTCCAATTGACAGCACAGAGCCCGACGCGGGGCTCGAACTCACGGACCGTGAGATCGTGACCTGAGCTGAAGTCGGACACTTAACTGAGCCACCCAGGCGCCCCAGCATACTAAAATATTTAAATAGATACTATTTAATCCTCAAAACCCCACAAAGTAGGTACTGTTATTATTATTGCCCTTTTGTAAAACGGGAAAGGGAAGGTGCAAACTCAAGTTGTCTGAAAAGTTCTGGAATGCCACTCTCCAACTACTACTGTTGCTGTCTTCCCTGGCATTACACGGAGGACATGGATTTGTCCAATGGCTTGCCTGGGAAAGGTGGCCCAGCTCTCCCTGAAAAGGAAAACTCAGGGCAGAAAACTTGGGTGTGCAAGAGGCTAAGTGAACTCCACCAGTTGGTCAGTGATCACAGAAGCTAAGGGTAGATCAGAATCTCGCCATTCACATGGCACAACATGGATGGACTTAGAGGGTTTTATGCTAGGAGAAAGAAGCCAGAGAAGGACTAATACTTTATGATTTCACCTACATGTGGAATGTAAAAAACAGAACCCAAAACAGTGAACAAATAAACAATAACAACAAAAAAGAGAGAAACAGACACAAAAATGTGGCGAACAAAATGGTGGTTGCCAGAGGGAAGTGGAGGGCGGGCTGGACAAGATGGGTGAGGGGGATTCATAAGTCACGGGGATGATGAATACAGCACAGGGAACAGAGTCAGTAATATTGTAATGCACTTAATCGTGTTGAGCCTCTCAGAATATATTTAATTTTTGCATCACTGTGTTGTACACCTGAAACTCCTTTAATATTGTATGTCAACTCTATTTCAACTAAAAAATATGTACGTATATATGAACAGAACTGTCATGAGTACCCCTTGATATCACATGTGTATTCATCAAACGTTTCTGTGCTCATCACATTTAGAATGCTCCAAAACAAAATTGTCTCCCGGGACAGGGGAGCTTCTCTTTTGGCCAGTCGAGGTAGAACACGAAAGCCCAGAGCAGGGACTCACCGGGAGCGGCAGTGGGCTGCCGAAAGCACCCACTGTGGGTGGATCAGCACTCCACCGCAGACATGGTGGCCTCTGTACTGGATGGAAGCCATGAATGGCCTGGAATGTGGTGACACTTCTCTCCCTCCGATAATCTCCATGCTGAAACCTACAGAAGAAAACCCAAAGATTCAATCAACATGAGAGATCTAGCAGATTGTTTCACGTCATTCTTCTTTTGACAGTAAATATACCATTTCAAGGATGAAAAAAACCCAACAACCCTACAGTCACCTAAAAGTTATTATAATTTCACTGGTAAACAATTGTAAAACACATTTAATAATATCTAATAATATAATGGTTTAATCATATGTAATTTAACAATGATATAATCAATAGAAGAATTTAATCGTACAGTTTAGAGGGATAGACATGGTTGTGAGAAATCATTTCATTTATAAGTAACAACACAATCACTTAGAAATTCATTTAACGCTCAGATGTGGTAAGTATAGGAGATACTTACACTCTGGAGTCATAGAAACGCCAGCTGTTAGGAAAATTAGAGAAAAGTAAAACTCCATCATTTCAAAGCCTTGATTTAAGAAGCGCAGGTGAAATATCCTGACTGCACTGGCAAAGGAAAGAAGATTCTGAAGACTGAGTGATTTTGAAAGTTTTAACTGTCTCACCACAAGTGTTCCAGAAGTAAGGTTTTTTCACACCTATGTGTGAAAGTGTACATCTGTTTGAGGAGATCGGATCCAAGCTGTTAACACTTTTTTGATGTGTTATGCAATAAGGATCTCATTTCCTGTAACATCTTCGATATCTGAGTACTCATGTTATCAAAGGTGAAAGAATAATAAATATCCAAGAGCTTAATGAAGTCGCAGACAAAGTCCCAAGGTGTTTATTGCTCTAAATCAATACTTACTATTTTCCTGGCAGAAAATGGTGCCTATCGTATTTGGTTTCTCACCATTTTTCATTTGGACATAGATGTATTACGTAGAGAGACATGGAACTTTGCACGGAGCATGATTGCATTGCAATAAGGCTTGGTTGAAACCTGAACACCATCCAGAGAAAACCATATATTTTGTAGCAAACTTATTCGTAGTCATGCCATTTACTTTAAATTTGACTAAATCTGGGTTAACTTTGGTTACATTTTGGCGGGGGGAGATTTCATCATGTATTAGAAAGGAACATTAGCAACATATTTGTAATTTGGAGTCTTTCCTTTACCCATTTTAAAAAAAATTTTTTTAATATATGAAATTTATTGCCAAATTGGTTTCCATACAACACCCAGTGCTCATCCCAAACTCCTTTACTCATTTTTAATTGAAAATTATCATACGGTTTTCCAGGGCCTTGATAATAATATCTTTTCAAAATGAAAGACCACATTTTGTCGTTCTCCCCGGGAACAGATGATACTGTATTACAGCCTTTCTATGGTACTTTCTCATCACTAGCAAAGCTATTAGACTTCATATTCCTCAAGATTCTGTTTGTGATTCATGCTAATCAAGAGCATACATTTTATAAGATGAGTACAAACAGGTAAATCAGGCACTGAAACCCCAATCCAGAGATACCGACCAAAATTTACCTTGAATTAACAGACCTTATTTTCTTTTCTCTAAGATAACATGCGTCTTATCCTCTATTTTTGTCATCAAGGAGAATTGAAATCTAGAGCTATTATGCTTGGTAGATTGCAAGAGAGTCCTACCAAACTGTTGTTTTTTAGCATAAGACAGTGGGAAAAATAATAAACAATTTTATAATTGTATATTATACCTTATACTTCAAAAATATAAGTGAAGTGTCTTAAATTATTTCCAAAGTTCTCTTTACATGATCACTGATATCTTTTCAGTTCTTATGTCTGTGAGGAAGGCAGGTCAATTATACTCACATTACAACTGAAGAAACAGGCTCAGGGATGTTAAGTAATTGATCTAAGGTCACACAGCATGCAACTGGGACAAAATCATTTGCCTGACCTGAAATACCTTGTTTGTTAACAAATACATTGCCAGAGCACAGCCTTTGAAAAAGGTCCTGTTTTCACTTCACAAGGGTGCAGCACTGGTGAAGGTCTTCTGAGTGTGAAATCAGCAGAATTAACAAAACCAGTTCAGAGCAGCGATTTCCTGTTGCAGAGTCCCACGGGTGAGACAAGGAGGAGCCAGATCAAGAAAAGCCACGTAATAAACCAAACTTGTTAATTCCAGCCAAATGTCCCTATGAATTTTCGAGTCGTCTTTATCACTGCTGATGTGCCTTAGATCCCTCACAAGCCATTTTTCCAAACTGTAAAGTGGACCTGATGATGCCAGCCCCCTACTGTGTCCCAGTGATGTTGGGAACATAAAGAAAATAATGTGTGACACCCGGAAGTGGTTTGAACTCTGAGGAGGAAAAGAACTGTGTAAAAGACAGAACTTCATTTCTGGAGGGGTCAGGGGCATGGTGAAAAACATCTGTGGGCTGATTGTTTCTGTGGAGTGAGGACTCACATTCACATAGGTCTTTGCAAATGACAGGGCATTTTCAACTGAATTTCCAGGGAGGTGGCCGTCAGTCTTGTTTTGTGGATAAAGACCTGCTGGAGATGACCGAGTGAGCAGGTGGCTGCGTCAGTTCTTAAACCCTTATGTGCCGGTCCCAGGCTCCACATTGCTTTCAACCTGATCACATGCCTGCCCTGCTTTGAGAAGTCTCTGGGGTTCAGGAGTGCTAAGCGGCAAGCTGGCTGTGCAGAGGGAGAAAGGATTTAGCCATATACCTTGCAATTTGACATGGGTGAGATTTAGTTCAGTCTGGAGGACCAGTCTCCTAACTCTTTCTTGTAGCTGACCTGGAAACTTCTGAGAATCAATTTGGTTCATAGTAATGAGTTATTCACTTTTGGCTTTTGGACCAAGGCACCGGTTAATAGTATCATTTGTTATTATATTCAGGATCCTGGATTTGAGAACAGTGAGCTGTGTAACATGATGAGCTCGGCGATCCAATTCATTTCTGGGTGTTGGTTTTGTTCTGTTGAGTCTGCTGTGGGGAGAGCCGTGTTTGCTTTGGATGGCTTTTGCAGCAGCTGTGCTGGGCTGAGAGAGCGTGAGGTGATGCTCAGCGCGGGACTGGCTTCGCGAATTAAGGAACGTGTGGCCTGCTTTTGCTACATGGTGTTCAGTGGTCCTCATTGGTTGCTCTTGGAGGTGCTGTTTTTTGAGCACAGAGTTTTTGTTTTCTTTCATCCATCCTCTCTCTTTTGATCCTCCAATATTTTGGGATGTTATGCCCGAAGTTCTGAAACCTTCCACAAAAGACCACCAGAGTCGTAAGTCAAAGCCAAGCGGCAAGGGTCGTTTATTGCAGGTTCGAACCTGGACCTCTGCGCACTCGTTGCCAGTGACGCTGAGAGGCAAGGCCGACCGATCGGGACCAACACTCTTGTCAAGAGTGTGGCCGACCGATCGGGGCCAACACTCTTGTCAAGAGTGTGGCCCTGAACAGCCGGGGTACAGAGTTTTTAAAGCCGATCACATCGTTTTATCGTTATCTGGGAACAGAACAGAGAAACAGTTCCCAGATGAGTTAGAAACAGTTGCCAAATGAGTCAGAAACAGTTATCAAATGAAGTGATTATTTTAGACTTTCTGCCGCTAAGTTGCAACCAGTGGATCTCTTTGACCTTGTCTCTGACGCTCTTTTTTGAGGTTTTGTTTCCTTCATTGGTAAAGCCTGATTCACAAGAGTATGAAGTATGATTTACAAGAGTGAAAGCAAGGTTGTTATCTTTTGACCTTCAGTGTCAGAACAAAGTTATCTTTCAAGCTAAGCGTTAGCCCTATAGTACAATTTAACCCTTACAGGGAGACCCTTATAGAACAGCTGTCTGTCCAGAGACCGTGGGTGGTTGGTTCTCTCAATTCTCTCAATGGGGCTGTTTTTCCTTTACCAGCCTAAACACCTGCTTCGTCACTTTCATTAGCCACGCCCTCTAAAGCCACGCCACTCAAAACGTGGCCCCAGAACTGTCTCAGTCTGTGACCTGTTCGTTACATATCTTGGGTAAACTGAGGACAGAAATTGAGAGTCAGTTTAGAAGCTCTTTATGGCCATTTACTGGGGCTCCATACTGCTTAATTTTAGTTAATGAAATGCTCTTTCATATCTGTTCCATCTAATCATGAAATAGGGCATATTTTTTTATGCCTATTATAAAATTTAATGTTTCTATTCACTTGTGTTACACTGAATAGAAGTATCAGTCCACAATGGAATAAAACTGAAACCAAACAAATTAACAAACAAAAAGCCAAAAGAAAACAAAAACCCAGAACACACCTAGTCTTTCTTCCCTGAAGGTAGTTTGACCGCTGCTCTGTAGACATAGCTACAAAGCAGATCTGTTTCAAGCTTTTTCTGTCTCTTCCCTCTCAGCCTCCTTTGAAAAAATTTCCCAACACCAAGGCTTCCGAGACTCCCCTGGCTGTCCCATCCTTCTCAGCCCCAGGCATGTGAGATCAGGATTAGGCAGAATTCCCCTGGGTCCTTCCTTTATGGCTTGCCACCCTACTAGCCTTGACTTCTGTTCAGTAATGGTTTAGCTCATTTGAGAAATGAATCTGCCAACAATTATGATGAAATTATGGCAGTTTTTAAAAAAAATTTTTTTAATGTTTATTTATTTTTTGAGAGAGAGACAGAGACAGAATGTGAGCGAGGGAGGGGCAGAGATAGAAAGAGAGAGAGAGAGAGACGCAGAATCTGAAGCAGGCTCCAGGCTCTTGAGCTGTCAGCACAGAGCCCGATGTGGAGCTTGAACCCACAAGCTGTGAGATCATGACCCGAGCCGAAGTCAGATGCTTAACTGAGCCACCCAGGCACCCCGAAACTATGGCAGTTTTGAAAATTGGATGGGAACGGCCATTGGGGTGCTGTATGATGACATCATGTCCAAAGGTCCCAAGGCAATATATACGCAGCATCAGATTTCAGCCATCCCTGCCAGAGATTTCTTAAAATAAATGAGCTTGAGAAGAATCACTAAGGAAAGCAAAGTACCCCTTGACTCAGACCTGGGCTGGGGCTTTGGCCTGAACCTCAAGGGCAGAGGTTTTTCAGTGGTCTCAGTAGTCAACTGTTTCTCTTTGACAGAGAAACTGGGTGACCTGGGTTGCAGCACGTGCAGCACTGGTTTTTCCTAAGCTACTTAAAACCTTCAGAGACCTCCCCTTGGTGGAGCGGTGGTGGGGTGGGAGAGTGGGATGGTAGGAAATTTATCATGCCTTCCTCCATCTTAACTTTTCATCAAAACATATTTTGCCTCTGAATCACCTTCCTTTCTTAAACATGAATATATTTCCTACCCACCACTGCTGAGTTAAGTAACACAGTAGGCCTTTCACCTCCTCCTCCCTTAATTCCAAGTCAGCTATGGAACAACGAACAACGGCAGGGGATGAGAAGGGCAGTGGGTAAATACAAGATCTTGGCATAAAGAGCAACCACAGGAAAACACTTGACAATGGCAGAGGGGGCTCCTAGTGCTCCTGGAGCTGGCTGCCTGGTCAGACACTGTCTTTACTTTCTTTATGTTTTCTTTTTTTATCTTCTTTTCTCTTTCTTTCTTTCTTTCTTTCTTTTTTTGAGAGAGAGACAGAGACAGTGTGAGTGGGGAGTGGGGGAGGGGCAGAGAGAGAGACAGAGACAGAGACAGAGACAGAGAGAGAAAATCCCAAGCAGGCTCCATGCTGCCAGGGCAGAGCCTGATGCAGGGCTTGAACTCACGAAACATCGAGATCATGATCTGAGCCAAAACCGAGAGTTGGCTGCTTAACTGACTGAACCACCCAGCCTCCCTGACACTGTCCTTACTTATCTCAGCTGGGTCTCCAGGCCACAAGCTGCCCTTCTGTGACATCTCTTTTTCTTTTCTTCTTCAGGGTGGCTTTTGAGGTTCATTTTCACTGAGCTGAAATGTTATGGGAGACATGAAGAAAGTTCCACATGGGGTGGTCCCTGTGATGTCCTGGACCTGATGCAGATCCAGAAAATCTTGCACTCACACTGTCTGCAATCTTTGTCCTAAAAGATTTACACATGTGAAAATCCTTTCACCAGGGATGACTGCCAAAGGAAGGTTTGTAGCCCTGACCTCTCTTCCTGGCGCCAGGCCTGTGGGGACACTGCCCTTGCACAGAGGAATTGAGGACTTTTGAGCCTGGTGGGGTTTTAGGGAAAAAACTTGGGTCGGTATGTAGGTCAAGTCAAGGAAAGAGCCAGGTGATAAAAACCAGAAGAAAGGTGGAAGCAGG
This sequence comes from Panthera uncia, assembly GCF_023721935.1. Classification (NCBI taxonomy): domain Eukaryota; kingdom Metazoa; phylum Chordata; class Mammalia; order Carnivora; family Felidae; genus Panthera; species Panthera uncia. Next base: position 112,362,519 of record NW_026057577.1, read on the forward strand.
AAGGGAAGGGAAGGAAATAAACATAGTAGGGAAAGATGGAAACAATCATCTGAGGACAGAAGAACATGTCCATTTATATTTGAACATCTCAGATACTGTGGTGTGTCCCAAGCCAAATATATCATCCTTCTACAACTGAAACAGATCTTTAAAAAGGACTTGTGTTATTATTTTCAAAGCAAGTCAGTTGTTGGAACGAATCACAAGGGTTTCATAAAACAAATAAAGTCACAACAGACAAAATGGTAGGTATTTCAAAGGGGATGATCAGAAACAATGCTTTGGCCTAGCTGGAACTCAGAAAAATCAATTGTTTCGTTTAGATGAGGTCAAGTAGAAATTGTCACATACGCTAGTTCTAAGTATGATAGCAATACTCTTACCAAAGGTTGATGGCTGACCAAACAACACTCATGCACACACACACATGCTCTTGACCTTCTCCATCTCCTGCCCCAACTGTCACTGAATCCCTATCCTATTCTTTCTCACAAACAAATTCCGGGTAGATCAAAGACTGTCTATGAAAAAATGAAATAGTTATAAACCTAAGTGAAATGCAGATTTAAAATACCATTTGAGAGAGGAACGTACAAAGGACCATCAATGTTAGAGCGTAAAAAGTTTTATGACTTACGTAAGGGAAACGATAGGTAACATCCAAAGACATTCCAAAATATTTGTCATTTGTATCGAAAAACATCCCCCCCGATAATATCTTTAGTATATGAAGTTGTCTTACAGATCAATCAAAAAAGATAAGAGTAGCAATAAGTGGGTTCAATTGGTGAGCAAATCAATATAAATACAAAGAGCGCCTGGGTGGTGGCTCAATCAATTAAGCATCTGACTCTTGATTTCAACTCAGGTCATGATCTCACAGTTTGTAAGTTGGAGCCTCATGTCGGACTCTGTGATGCCAGCATGGAGCCTGCTTGGGATTCTCTCTCTCCTTCTCTCTCTCTCTCTCAAAAATAAATAAACATTAACAAATTAAATAAATAAATATATATATACACAAATAAAATAATACTTTAGTTAGGTGTCTTCAATAGGGACCTATAAATAATATTTTAAGTAATTATTTAAAATCTTGGTGATTGTAGGATAAAAAATAAAGCACATTGCACAGTTTTTGAAAGCTTAGTAAGTATAAGTTTGATATGCTAACAGCATAACAACAATAGCAAGTACTGATGAAAAGACCACTGGGCTAAGAAGAGAGAAGTCAACAAAGGCAGAATCTACTAAATTCTCAAGGTTGACAGGTCAGTTGATGGATTTTTAGCAATGGTGTAATTGTGATATTTCTTTTAGATCTTGAACTGTAAATCGTCTTTCCTTCTACTGATTCTTTAGTTCACCTCTTCTTCTCTCCAAAGTCCAAAATACATTCTGTTCTCACCAGAATTTTGAATCACCGACCTTCTTGCAATGTGGCCATGTCCACTAGCTCTCTTCTACACACGCCTGACCTCTTTTCAGTCTAAACAAGACAGTCATGCTAACAAGGCCCATATATCAACTCCAGGTTTCTCTACTCTCTTAACTTTCTACTATGGAAGTGCCCAACTCCACGGCCCCCTTACCGTTTGCTTTCTCAGATGCTAGCTTAAAGAGTGCTGATGCAGAAATCGCGGTCCCGGAGTGGGCTACCCCACCAACTTAAGAGCAGGGTGTTCACTGCACTCTAGAAAGTCTTTCCCTCATCTCTTATCCATTCTCTAGGTCACAGGCCACAGGCCACAATACCCTTTCCATACCTTCTTCATCTTCCCCAGGACCCCGCTTCCCACTTTACTAGATTCCATTGTGCTACCTTGTGCTTCAGAAGAAGTTGAAGGAGAATCTGTCTCTTTAACTGATTCTCTTTTCTTCCTGGTCAAGTGGGAATACCTCTGTAGAGGGACACCTCTATTCTTTACCCCATCTCCTGGGGACTTTATCTTTTAATTATTCTTCATATAGCAACTTGAATTTCTACTTGTTCACTAGCTCATTCCTTCAATATTCAACCGTCCATCCACCACCCATCCATCCCTACATTAATTTTGTTTATGAGCTTACACAGACCTATCTATTCATGAAAGGTATTCACTTGAACATGTTTGCTCCTCAGTTAATTATTCCTTTTCTTTCCTTCTTTCTTTCCAAATCAATTTCTTACTGTCTCTTGTCATCCTGACAAATTGGTTTTATTTCTCACTTCACTAGTGAAACATATTTTCAGTGACTCTTGTTGGCTTTTCTCAGTCCTCATTCGTTTTGATTTCTTTGCATCCTTTTACTCTGCTGACCAGCTTTTCCTTGAAGCATCCTCTATCCCTGACTCCTGATACCCTGTCTTTGTATTCTTCACCGCTTTGATCACTATGCGTCTCTTTACTGCCACTTCCTCTTCCTGTTCTCCAAATTCTTTCTCGAAGTCTCTCTACTCTCTTCAGCCCAGCCTTTTCCAGAGTGTGTACCCAGAGCACTAGCCATAGGTGTGATGATGCAGTTGTCCTGAAGCAAAAAGCATTCTGTTGTCCAAGCAGCTTCAGCAACAAATAGGCAATTCAACAAAGTTAAGTGTAGTTCTGGTCTTTAGGACTTCTTTTAGCCTTTAAATGGTAATGTGCATTGTTCAAACCCAGGGCGATATGTAGAACTAGAGAATGTTCAGTTTCTCAAACTTACTTTGCCACAGAACATTTCTTTTTACAGAATGTCTCAGGACACCTGAATTCCATAGAACTCATGATGGAAAAGAGTGCACGTTTTCAGTCTTCCACCTTGACCTCTCTTTATAATATTGCTTCAACAGCTTTTTCTTCTATGGCTCTCCTGTAGCCTCTCCTGCTCTCTTCCACATGCTGCGTTTCCTGATCATTCCAAGTGGAAGTGTTTTTCCCTCTTCCAAAAGCAAGAGGAAGGCTTAGACTTAATATTTCACATCTGGCTTGATATTATTATATTTATCATATCCAGCATATTCATCTGAGATCGTTAGCTTCTTGAGAACTGTGTCTATGCCCTTGGTACCAGCGAGAAAGGATTTCAGTTGCAAGTAGCAAAAATCTCATCCCAGAGGGACTTAAACAACAAGGAAATTCACTTTCTCATATAACAAGAAGCTCAGGGGTAGGACAGCGCCAAGGTTGATTAATTCAGGAGTTCAATGTTACTATCAAGACTCAAGTGTGCATCCTCAGTCCTTGTGTTCACTAACCCCATGACCCCAGGCGTCCCTTTTGGGTACAAGGTTAAAGGGAAGATTAAAGTACACAGCATTTCCTGCAGGTGTGTTTTAGGATGCCACGCCTTTCCCGGAAGCACGCAGGCACATCTCCCTCCCACAAATTAGGGGTTCTGTTGGCAAGGTGGGAGTGGGCAGAAGGGAATTTATATCTCAGTGTCTTGCTCCACTCCCCACAGAGAACAATGCACACTCTACAGACTTGCTAAGTGAACAAATGAACAGATGGACGGTTGTGCCAAGTAATGTGTTTAGTCAAGATTTTATAACTTGTTACCTGTTGATTACATTTCCTGACTTTTTAGGAAGAAGACTCAAAATTTATCTAAGAAGGAATATTCATAGGTGAGTAGTTATAGTTGCTAACTCCATATTTGAAATATTAAAGCTTTTGTCCTCCCTATACTCTTTATATCAGTAATATCAGGAACAAGGAATAGAATAGAGCCATTTTGAGTAAACGTCTCCAAGGGAGTTCATAGTGCTAAAATCAAAATAACATAAAATAGATTCTAAATTAAGATTTTCATTGTTCTCATCAACAAAATTACAACGTTGGGAAGCTTCTTTTTCTTTTCCCTCATATTCAAGATAGCAACCATATTACACTGTAAGGGATTTGATGCCAATAGTTGAATCAGTCTGTACTTTAATTTAGTATTTCCTCCAGACATTCTTTGAACATGTGTCAACAGGAAAGAACATGTTTCAAAATCCACTTCTACTCATTTATCTCCTAATAAACAAAGTTTGAATATGTCTTTTAGTTCTTTCTATGCTTTCTGAAATTTGCCAAACTGTACACACACACACACACACACACACACACACACAGAGAGAACAACACCAAAAACCAAACAACTCTCAGAACTGGTGAAGGCCAAATTCCAAAGAAGGTAAAATTGACCATGGAGACCCTTCCACCTCCACTGTCAGTATTGTCATTTGTCTTAACGATCCTCATCCATAAGGATTTATAGTCAGCAAATACCTGCCAACATCTCACGACTCAAAAATATTTTAAGGTGTTGCCTCTGAATGTGTACAGTTTATCATTATTACTTAAGAAACATTAAATAAAATGAGAACACGCTATAAAGAGGCAACATCTTTAATGATCGGCTGTCAGGGATGGTGGCAAGAAGGTGAAGAGTGAGGTCCCAGGAACTATGGGCTTCCGATTCAGGGACTGTAGTCACATACACAGAAAAGCCATTTCCAGGTAATACATAGCAATTATAGAGGAAACTGGGCAGTGGGATAGCATGGTATTAAAGAAGAAGGCCCTTCTCTGAGTGACACTGCCCTTGTTTTACTAATTTCCAGACACCTGCTGTAAGGACAAAGTCTCATGCAGTCAGAAGTCTTAGAAAAGTGTCCTTGTGACTCACATGACAGGATCCAGGCCAGCAGATCACAGCACCTACTGAAAGATTCAAAGACACCAACTCAACAGAAGCCTAGGATGCTTGGTGTGGGATCTAAATCATGGTGCTTAGTATTCTATAAGATGAGGAGGGTTTTAATGATTCATAGTTCAGGGAAGAATAAAAACTCTCTTAGCAGACCAGTCACCTTTCCATCCCAGACATCTAGAACAGTGCTCACTGTTTGCTCTTTAGGCTTTTATTTTGTGAAGGTGTCAGGAGAGATCCACAGAAAGAAGAGACCAGTAATGAGAAAGGTCATGTGCATCCAAATGACCAATCCTCTTGAAGAGAAGGATTACAAAAAAAAATGGATATAAAATCTCTTGGTCAAAACCAACATACGGTATATCTATTATTTTATCTTAAAAAAAGAATTTTCTGGGGGAAAATCTCTTCATACTCAAGTTTTAAACTACTAATAATTACCACTGTCAACAACTGGCATCCAGAACTATATTTTTAACTTATTAAATACAAGATTTCGGTTCCAATGGGAAAACAAGGAATATAAGAAGTAGGAAGCCAGAATTTTGCCAAATGCATCAGAACGAAGCCAAGACTCCATAATCATTTAGCAGTGAAGGCTTAGTCTTTGCTGACATTCATTTCCTAGACAGAGAATCGAGTCCTGGACACAAAACAAGGTCAACGTGGAACATATACAGAAGGATTATCTGAATATGGACAATGCTAGTAGGAGACAAGGGGCAGTTCAGACAAGTATATGACAGGGTTTATTGTTTTCTCCAATACATTAGTAAACACAGAGTTTAAGCTTGAACACTTAGCAGTAATACTATTTAGTTGAGATACATACATATATATATATATATTCATATATGTGATTTTCAAGGTAACTGCTTAGTAAACAACATAATTGGACTTAACCATTATCAACAGATCCTTTTATAGTTTAAAGTTCTGAGTTAAAGAAATGGCCTATGTGGAGTTACTTATCCACCTGAATCAGAAGTCCTAATTCTGGTGCCCATAATGTATGGTGCCTATCTTTCAGGATGTTGTTTCAACAAAGCATATTTACGTCTGTTTGGACCGCAAGTGTGAAAATCACAGGATATTATTGCTGAAAGATACTGTTTCGATCAGATCCTGGCAGGAAACAGAATGTGACTCAGGTAGCTCAAATGAAGAGACTTTCATGAAGGGACTACTCACAGATGTGTGGGGAAGGCAAAGGACTTCAGCGTGCAGGGACGCAACAGCAGGGAGCCCCTGCGACTTCCGGTGGTCCATGAGATCTCAGCTGTGGAGGAAGGTGCCCAACCGGAGCTGTAAGCATGGAAGGACACAGCCCCCACCATAAAGGCAGGCCAAAGCAGGGAAGGAGTAGGGAAGAAAGCCAAAACCTTCTCTCCTCTGATCAACCCAACAGAAACTGGAAGGCAACTCAACCCAACAGAAACTGGGTGAGGTAGACCATGGAGGGCATGAAACACAGAAGAAAGAGGCAGAGACTAGATTTGGGGTGGGTGGGACAAACGGTGGAAAGCCACCTGGTACCTTAAAAATCTGTCCTTTGTGCTCAGACGGTCCATAGACAGGGCCCCAGGGGGGCAGAGTAGGTAGCAGGTATGTGACTATATGAAGCAGCTTACACGTGCTAGAGAGAAGTGTTCACTTGTTAAAGGTGAGCAGGCTGGCCTCTCCGTGGACACTTGGATGCCCCAGTGCTTAGAGCAGTTAGTTCTGGTCAGCCCATGATCATGCCAGGAGAGGGGCTGATGCTTCCCCAACCACCAATGCTTCTAAGGGAATTCTGCAGCTGGCTTGTGGCATCTCGGTCCTCAGCCAGGAAAGACCAGTCTCTCCCCAAGCACAGATGCCTGAGTTGAGGAACTGACATGTCTCGTTACTCGTGTGTGCAGCCTCTGATGACACCAGGTGAGAAGCTGGTGGTCCCAAATCACGCAGCCCAGAGTATAGATCTGTCTGGCTCTTGGTGCACTTCTCTAGGATGCGCCACAGGGAACGTGATCTCGTCTCCCCAGTGAACTCTGCTCTGTCAGATCTGGTGCATGTGTACTTCTTTGCCAGTTGCCCTTGTTTACAAGAAACCCAGGCAGGAACCGACAGGGTAGCGTGGGTGGCAGCAAGGCTCCCACAGCAGACGTGGAGAGTCCCCTTGTTCCCAGCAGTTCAGCCAAAATCTTTTTTAAACAACTGCATACCCACTCATGAGGCCAAGACGACTGTGCAAAGCTCATCTACATTGCTTTGCAAAGCGAGGTGATCCATGGGATGGACACTGAATGTCGTGACCCAGTATGTGTGACATTACTCTGGCACCTGACCTGTGGCTGGTGGGCAGACATCATATCGGGACAAAGAATTAAACAGGAAAGCAAAATACATGTGCCCTTTGAAAACAGTTACATAAGCGTCCTCAAATAAATAAGTAACGTTTATTTGTGGTGCACTGCGAGTTGCTCAATGCCATCTGCATTTATTTTTGATGGCTTGACCCACTGCTCAGTTATGTCTTTAATCTCTTCATCACAAGGAAGGGTTCGACTTCCATACATTTTGTTGTTAAGAAAAACGTTGCTTCTTCTTATTCTGCTGAAGTCCACTTTGTCAGGGATCCAAGTGCTTAGAGCAACTAAATCTCCTGTTGACTCCTCCTCTCAACTCAATCCCTGAAAATTAGTTGGAACAGATTAGAGCGAGCCCTCTGACAGTCATCTTTTGGTTTGAGAGGGGCAGGAGCTGGAAGGCTCATCTGTTCTTTGATCCTCTGTGACTTCTCTGATCCTGGGAGTCGGGATGACTCATCTCATGCAAAGTCTGGTTGTTCTGCTCCCCTGGAAACTTCAGACTGTGATAAATAAAGCCCGCTCCTAGCCGCCTTGACCTTCAGCCTTGCAGCTGTATTCTGCAGACCCCAGAGCTCGCCCCCCACCCTCCCCAAACCCCGGACCAATGCTGAGCTCTTTCTACATGTACAAGGCCATGCCTACAAAAATAAACCGCTTTAACACTTTGGGGCTAAACTGACTTTTTACGGTATAAATTAAGCTTCATCCACACCTGGTCCCCCCAGTAAATAAATGGCATCAGACAGGTTAGTGGGTTGCCATACAGCCTGAGCATCTGTCACTTCCTAGGGACCTTCTCTCTCCCCTCTTTTTCCATCGTGTACATCCAGTTGGGTGCTCTGAGACCAGGAATCATGAGGTCACGGAGATCCATGGCAGGAGGAGACATCTGGTAGGGCCCCAGCCCAAGGCCACCGTGTTATTAACCCATTTTGAGCGCTCACTGCTTGCCAGGAACTGGGCTCCGTGTGGCAGTTCCACCCTGTGACCCACATTCTTGTGTGTTTCTGCGCCTGGGGACATCAAGGCTCACAGATTTAAATGCTGGGCTCAGTTTGTAGCGTTAGTAAGTTGTACAGTCAGGATCAGCACTCAAGTGGCCTGACTCCCAAAATGGATGTTCTTAGCCACTACTGCATATGGTGAAATAAATTTGCTGCTTCCACCCTTTACTTCCTGACAGAGGAGTGAGGAGTCACAGGGAGTAGCGGGCTTGGTGCTGGAGGGGGCGGCAGAGGCCGCAGGCACAGGGCAGAAAGGAAAGTGATCTGGTCGATGTTCCCACTAACGCCAGTGATGTCATGCAGGCACTGCTTCCGGCTTGTTCATTTTATAAGAGGGGGAAGTGAGAGCACGCTCCTTAAAACATGGCTCCTCGAGGCCGCGGGCAGGGCGGGAGGACGTGGGGGCAGGGGGGAGGTCCATCCCCTTCAGTATCACTTGAGGAGCTGGGGTTTGTGAGGCTGTCTCTGAAGGTTGCTAATTTCTTCTCAGAGGCTTTGCCTTTTCTTGACCCCGTTGGATGCGCAGGACCTGAGCCAAGCACTGTGAAGACCAGGGCAATAATCATAAAATGATTTCTGCTCACAGGAACTGGGTGGCCCCCTGGATGTAAAGGGCAGGGCCAGAAGTGTAGAGATGCCAAGGTGGGTGAGGGATCGGGGAGGAGATCAGCAAGGGCAGCACACAGCCCCTGGCATCTCAGCCTCGAGGGACAACGTATTTTGATGGATGGAGAAAGGAAGTTAAGCGGGTGGATGGAGGGGCCAGCCTAGGCCATATTGGTCATGGACTGCGGACCCGTTGGCCTACAACCTGGTCATTTTTGTTCCCGATGAAGAGAACATTTAGTCACGTATTAACCTATAAGTACTAATGTTGTATGTCTATTACAGGGCAAGATTTTTTAAAACTAAAAAGTTTAAAAAATATATTTACTTAAAAAATAAATAATAAAATTCAGAGGTATTAAGTGTTTCCTAACTCTGGTTTCCTTAGTAGGTGAGTAAGCAACTTAACCTGAACCACTTCTTCAGCCAGACTTTTTCCGGATCTAAGCTCAGAGCTCTGGTGTGTTTAGGGCCTAAGAAGCTTTCTGGTGCCGTGTTTATTGCTTCCACCCCCTCCTCCTCCTTTCAGGTACTACGGGTCTTTGATTGCCTGTTCATGCTAATTGCCCTGGCAGTGGGACTATATGTGGAGGAAAGCATTACTTTGCATTTAGAAGACTTGGACTCTTCTAATTGAATGTCAAGTGCTCTGATGATGTACCTTCCCCCTCGAAAGAGAAGCATGTCTTTCTGCAGGGGGTTTGTGTAGCTTTCCAACTGCAAGTGCACGATATTAAAGACTCACCATGTAGGATTGTTCAACACGGTGGGTGCCTCACCGTTCTTGTTGTTGCTGCTGTTGTGTGGGTTGTGTGTGTGTGAGTTAGCCAGTTAGGAAGAGGTTATCATGGCAAGTGTGCCACACACGTTGTCCCCTTTTCAAACAGCTTTACTAACTGGTTTCCTCGAAGGTCCCTTCAAAAGTGCCCATCAGCCAGTCCCTGGGAGGATCAGATACCCTACAATTTCTTGTTTTCAATATAGGCTCTTGTCTGGGTATGGGATGCTTGAAAGGTGATCATTTATGGCCCTATTTGAAGTTCCATAATTTTAAGTTCATGAAATGAAGGCATTAATACTGAAAAATTAGCATGGGTCAGTGCTCATCAACTTATCCATTATAATACGTGCTGATCCCTTATAAACCAGCTTTGTAGACTAGGCCACATATAGGTTAAAATTTTGATTTGCCATCCTGAGAACACTTTGAAAGTGTACAGAAAGCTGAAAGTACGTTGGATTCCTTTCATTCACGGAGACATTGTTTGGTGTTTTATTCAGTGAGTACTTCCTAGGTATATTTACAAAGGAGCCAGGCTCAGCATGTTGTTTAAAGTGGTAATATGTGCAACAGGCTCACGATCCATCGTTAGAAATGTGAGCTGGGTGTATTTGTGCACTTTGGAACTGAAAGTAGGATATTAAACTTGGGTACATGGATCTCATATGTGGGCACACATATATACAAACATGTAGATTTGTACATATGTGTACACACATATATGTATATGTATATGTATATGTATATGTATATGTATATATGTATATGTACAGCACATGTATTTCACCCTAAAATACCTCTAGTCTGATCAATGTCAGGCAGCTTGCGAGAGTTAGGTGTTCAGTTCCATCATGCAAAGTTGTAGTGGATTAAAGTTTGCTAAGCAAACTGTTGGCGGTGAGTCAACAAAAGTAAAAGCAGGTCTATTTATTTGGAAACTACTATATCTCACTGAATCTAAGACGTTATCAGTATAAGAAGGCCATTATTTTTTTGTATGTCATTAAGGGAAAAATATTCTTCCGGTGAAACTCTTAACATAATGCTTTTATATCTCGGGAATTTGTAATTTGTGCTTTACAAATAGTGTTTGTATTTATTGAAAGCACTCTTTGGGGGTTATTTGGGTATAGATTTCTATCATTTAGAACTTTTGAACATTCATAGGAAGAAAAATATAAATTCAATAAAGCGGTTAAAATATTTCTAAATGGCTCTAAATTTGTGCCTGGTCCTTCTGAATCACATGTCAGTATCATGTCTTTTTCAGAGAGTATAGGCTCTGGGCGATTAAGATCATCAGCAATGCAGCATGACTTAGAAGCCAACCCTGCTACCGTCTGAAGTTCTCTTCCAAGTAACTGGCACACGTCTTCCAAGTTTTGATGTGTACATGTAGGCAATGACTTACATCATAATGGCAGAATTCCAACTTCAGTGATGTTAACATGTGAAAGAAAATGTGTGTCTCAGAATGAGAAAAATATGCTAAAAATTTTGTAAGTGTGTTATATAGTTAAAAAAGTCTAGGTCAACCCCTCGGAGACAGGCTTTGTCTATCAGAGATCTCCAGACTAAAGATTAAGTACTAATTCTGCTGACATGTGCCTGGGAGAAACCATTGGTCTAGAGGTTTCTGAAATTTTTAAGTTTGTCAGAATCGAGTGTCTTGTTAAGAATGTTGATTCCTGGGGCACCTGGGTGGCCCAGTCGGTTGGACATCTGACTTCAGCTCAGGTCATGGTCTCGCAGTTTGTGGGTTTGAGCCCCGCACCAGGCTCTGTGCTAACAAACAGTTCAGAGCCTGGAGCCTGCTTCAGATTCTGTATCTCTCTGTCTCTCTCCCCCTCCCCTGTTCATGCTCTGCCTCTCTCTGTCTCTCAAAAATAAATAAATGTTAAAAAAAAATGTTGATTCCTAAGTCCACCCCTGACCCATCCAACTGGAATACCTGGCTGTGCCATTTTGACATCAGGACACTCTGATGCACATGGTCTGGGCAACTGCACTTTGATGCACCCGGCCCCAAGCCCTGTCTGAGGCACCGTCAATGTGCATTAAGCTCTCAGGTTGTAGGCTTGGAGGCTTCATGAAGTCTGTGTCAGTCAAAAGAAAGTAAGATGCTAAGAAGAAGGAGAGGAAAGGAAAGGAAGAAGAAGAAGAAGAAGAAGAAGAAGAAGAAGAAGAAAAAGAAGAAGAAGGAGAAGGAGAAGAAAGAGAAAAGAAGAAGGAGGAAGAGGAGGGAGAGAGAGGGGGAGAAAGAGAGGGAGAGGGAGAGGGAGGAGAAGAAGAAGAAGGTCACAACATGGCCCTTTACTGGGAGGATTCCAGGAAGAAAAGAGCCAAGATATTTCAACACCAGATTAGAAAGTGAGTCTGAAACTGCCAATTCATTTAAAAAATTCTAAATAAGGGGCTTGGAAGTTACACTTCTTATTTATCTTCTGGTGCTTACCTTGAACTTTAAAAAAAAATCACTCAATTATTTATTCAACCCGCATATCATGTAAAGGCTAAGGCTCTTCATCACCAGACAAATTCCAGTGAGTCTGATGAGGGTGGTCCTGATTAATATTTTATTACATTATAAAAGAGGTCAGCTTAAGGTTAGGCCAAGGAAGTGCCATGTTATTAGAGAAGCAAAGTAGCAGAATCATTTCCTATGATTCGTGTGTTAATCAGAAATCCCCGTCCTTCCAAAATTCCTGGTGAAAATTCCAAACGTCTTAGCACTAACTTCTAACATGACTTTTTCAACCTATGTTCTCTTATGTCAATAGTTCCAATGTCTAAATGACTTCCAACGCCTGAGCTAATTCTTTAGCCATTTAGGAAACTGGTAATCAAAAAACAAAAACAAAAAACAGAACAAAACAAAACAAAAAGCCTCTTTTGGCCCACAATTTGTGAGCTGTCTAGTCACCCCATGCCAGGATGGGACGAGGAAGGCTGCAGGGAGAGGAGGTGAAGTCTTCCAACAGGGAACGCAGATGCTCAGCGGTCGTTCTGTGAATTACGTGAATGAAAAATTACGCCATCTTGCAGAAGGTGAGGGGAATGGAGGAAAGGGTGAGGCCTGAGAGAGATCGCCACAGGCTCATTTTCTTTCATGGTATGTAATTTGTCTTTTAGAATAAGTCCTACTGTTTTATATTTGTTTAGAGTGGACAGCCTGTTTCCCCATCTATCTTACCCTCTGATCTCTTTGAGAGATCCCATTGTCTCTTTGAGAGAGCGGGCAGGATTTCCATCTTTTAGATTTTGCTGAAACAAATGACTTTGCGTGAGTCAAGAAGGCTGGTTGGTGTCTCATACAGGACTGACAGTGGAACTCAGACTCACACTTGGGTCTTCTGGTTCCAAGGTGGGAGCTACTTTTGCCACTCATGCTGCCTGTGGTCTTGTATCAGGACAGCACCTGGTACTTCTGGGTGTGGCTTTATATGTGGAGAGGGAAGGACACTATATGACTGGAATCTCTTGCAGATGAGTTCATAGATTCAGAACCTTGATTTGAGATGGTATTTCTTTGGGGAAAACATTTGCTCCAAGACATAAGATCATTTTTAAAGCATGAAACAAACCTTTAGAATTTTGGATTCTTGATAGTCATAGCCAGGATGAGAGCCAGGAGAGCTAGCTGTTAGAAAAACATGCCCACCAGAATCGGGGGAATGGGGGGATAGAGTAGAGGGCAGATAAGTAGTGAGAGCTCCTCCCATGTTCCCAAGTCTAAACTTTCTCACTCTCAAAAACCTCCTGGAAGTGTGAATGCAAAGGTGAGGTTTCTAGATTTGGTCAAGATTAAAAAACAACCAGTTTCCGCCTGCTTCCTCGGGGAACTCCGCGGGATGCAGAGCCCTGGATATGGTGGCAAAGCTCTCTGAAGGGCACCCGGACATCCAGGGTTGACGTTTGCAGTAGGCATTGTGGGTATCTTGTTTTTATCTTCTCAAACACCCCCGCACTCATTATTCTTGCAGGACTGTTTGCTGTAAGCAACTGCGACTGCCTCCCAGCTGCCCAGAGAATTCATCTCCTCCCTAAGATACATCAGAGGACCGCATGCAGGCAAGAACAGGTGGATGTCACTTTACTTTTCAGAGCAGGTGTAGTTTTTTTGTTTTGTTTTGTTTTAAGTAGACTCCGTGCCCAACGTGGGGCTTGAACTCAGGACTCTGAGATCAAGAGTCGCATGTTCTACCGACTGAGTCAGCCAGGAGCCCCTGAGCAGGTGTAGTTTTT